>NW_024870982.1:0-62500 GCF_019054845.1 Dipodomys spectabilis
AGAAGAAGGAGAAGGAGAAGAAGAAGAAGGAGGAGAAGGAGAAGAAGAAGAAGAAGGAGAAGGAGAAGGAGAAGGAGAAGGAGAAGAAGAAGAAGAAGGAGAAGGAGAAGGAGAAGGAGAAGGAGAAGGAGAAGGAGAAGAAGAAGAAGAAGAAGAAGAAGAAGAAGAAGAAGAAGGAGAAGGAGAAGGAGAAGGAGAAGGAGAAGGAGAAGGAGAAGGAGAAGGAGAAGGAGAAGGAGAAGGAGAAGGAGAAGGAGAAGGAGAAGGAGAAGGAGAAGGAGAAGGAGAAGAAGAAGAAGAAGAAGAAGAAGAAGAAGAAGAAGAAGAAGAAGAAGAAGAAGAAGAAGAAGAAGAAGAAGAAGAAGAAGAAGAAGAAGAAGAAGAAGAAGAAGAAGAAGAAGAAGAAGAAGAAGAAAGAAAAGTTCTTTGATTTTTTTGGGGAGGGGTGTGAAAAATTCTGTATCTCCCTTGTGTCCTTAACCAGCCTCTTGTAGTCTCTGGTCTGCTTGTGGTCCTGTGGGTTGGTTGGTTTCTTAAGTCAGCTTGTTCCAACAGGCAGAAATGCTGGATCGCCAGCATTTGGCGATCCTCCTCCTAGGCTAGTTCATTGGGAGGCAGATCTGCTTTGAGAATCACAAAAGAGGGGGATGCAGTGAAGAGGCTAGGTTCTGGGCAGAGTTGAAACCTTTCAACAAACAGTAGCTTTTCCCTGGGGCTAGTTTGTGAAAACCTCACAGAGCCCAGCCTGGAGCCATTCTCAGGGTTTCTGTTTACTGATTTTCAATTGCTTGTCCAGGTTGCTTGAGGGAGGGGCAGCCTCTGGCTCTGATTACCCAGTGAAGAAACCCACTCCTCGGGCTGGTGCCCGAGCTGGGTGACTTTTCCCTGGGTGGAGCTGAGTCTGGCAGGTCACACCGCCGTTAAGTTCTTGTGACCTCTTAAATGACTCGTTTTATTCCAAGGCTTGAGTTGGAGCTAGCAGCTCCTCCGAGCTTTGTCGGTATCCAAGATGGAGATCTCTGGTACTGGCGGGGGGGAGGGGTGGCCTTCCCTCCTCTGCTCCCTGAGAAGGAGTGAGGACGTCAGGCTTCTACTCACGCTGAGTCTCGGTTGCTGGGTCGTCTCTGGTCTGCGAACTGCAGGATGAAGATGTCTGCTCCTTGTCGGTTCTTGCTGGTGTTGAGTAGAATCCGCTCACCCGCTGCATCTGGCTCCTTCGTCCCGGACTCTCTGTGGCTCAGGTATGGCTCCTGTGCTCTCTGCCACTGCAACAGCTGCCGCCGCCTTGGCAGCTGCTGGCAAGAGCTGAGATGTGTCTCCTTGCCTGGATTTCTCCTCTCTGGCCTAACTCTCTGTCCTGTGATGTCACACTTGGTCTGATTCTCTGGCTTAGGACAGTTCACTGGGACTCTAAAACTGCTTTCTATGGGAGAGCTTGCTTAGACTCCAGCTTCTCCTCTGCCATCTTCCCAGAACCTCACCCAATTCTTTAGTCTGGTCCTGAGTTCTCCATAGCAATAAGGATTCCAAAAAGCAGGATCCAGTGAGTACGATCAGCAAAATGAGCCTCTTCTCAAACCAGTCCTTTAAGCATGGTCTCAAAGAAACGTGTGTTTTTTTTTCATTTGCTTGTTTGTTTGTTTAGTTTGTGCTGGTTTGTGGGTTTGAACCCAGAGGGTGGACCCTGTCCCTGTACAGTTGTTTTTCCTGCCCACCTGCCCCCAAAGCTAGTACTCTATTGCTTGAGCCTTAACTCCACTTCTGGCTTTTTAAGTATTTAATTACAGATAAGAGTTAGACACTCTCCTGCCTGGGTTGGCTTTGAACTGAAATATTAATAAATCCAGTTGAATTCAACTGTATGGACTTCTCTTTTGAACTAAGAAATATTAGATGAAGTTTATTATAAAGCTAATATTTGACAATTTTTAAAATAAGAGAATATGTCCAGCAAAGAAGCTATAACTTAAATAACTCAACAAAAATAGGTGCAGTGAATCATTTTGGAATTATTTTTTCTACTTGGGAAGATTTCTATTGACTTTGTCGTTCCTTTTGGGGAAACTTAAAGTCATATTTGCACTTCTTTTGTTGGTCGTGGTTCTTTAACTCTGATACTGGGCCCTGTCCCTCAGTGCTTCAGCTCAAGTTCAGCACTCTGACACTTTTGGTACAGCACCACTTCTGGGTTTCATGTGGTTAATTATAAATAAGAGTCTCATGGACTTTCCTGACCAGGATTGTTTTGAATCACAATCCTATGATCTCAAATTTCTGGGTAGCTAGGATTACATGTGTGAGCCACCAACATCTGTCTTATATTTGCAATTTATGTGCAATTATTGACACTATGTAGTCAAAGAATGGAAATTTGAATCAAATGATGACATTGCAACTTTTCAGAAAAATTGAGGTAGCAATAAATTTATCCTCCTTTTCCATGTTGTTACATTAACGATTCATGTGTTATGGGACTCTTACATTAGCATCCTCTGCTGTCTGCATTTGTCAACTTAGTATCAGAAATTGTTCATAGAGAAATATAAAAGACTGAGATTTTTAGAAAGCAAAGGATTTCAGGTATGAAAGTACGGCATAGAAGGATATACAACTTATCACACAGAGATTAAGAATTAGCCTAATTACTAGAATGCTAAAGGCAATGAGGAATAAGCCTAGATGATGACTAGTTCTTTAATAACTAAAAATGGTTCCCTAGAACATTTTGTGGTATAACTTAGTTATTATCATTTATTCCTTCCATTTGGAGTTATTCCTTCTCTTCTGTAAAAACTATTAATTAGCCTCTGCCTTATTGTTGCCATGAGTGACCAAAAAGATTTCCAAATCTCACTTATACTACCCTTCTGATTGTGATTAGCAATGACCACCTCAAAAGTATGGAATCTTTGAATTTCCAGAAATAATCTTCACCTGACATCTAAGCACATTCTTGGCATTATTTGCCGTGATTTAATGAACAAAAGTTTTCTTTTTTTCCCCAAAATTGTATACTAATATAGGTAAAGTACATGAATTAGGGACTATTGTCAGGTATCAGTATGGAAGGAGCAATTATATATTCCAAGTATGAGTTGTTTATTTTGCATTTACTAACTAAATGTTTGTTGTTGTTGTTTTGCCAGTCCTGGGGCTTAAACTCAGGGATAGGGAATTATTCCTCAGGTTTTTTTGTTGTTGTTATTCAAGGCTAACCCTCTACCACTTGAGACACAGCACCATTTCTAGTGATTCTGTTTCTGTTTATGTAGTACTTAGGAACTGAACCGAAGTTTTCATGCATGCTAATCAATCACCGTACTGTGAAGCCACATTCCCAGAGCCCTAAATGACTTTCTTAAGATGGCATTACTTTTTCATTCTGTAACTATGTATCATCATTTTAGCCAAAAATTTTTGCTAGAAAAGGACATTGAACACAATACTGAGTCCAGTAAGGCTAGATGGACAATGAATAACTGTTACGGTCTAGCCAGAGCACAGAGGGTCTTACCTCATGGAGCTGGAACAACAGACTGAGCGAGACAACCCCTGACCCACCGCCCACTTCTAGAATGAGAGGGCCACATTGGTTCCAGCCACATGGGCCACCTCCTCCAGCACCCATTCAATAAGTTCTTGAGAGAGAGAGAATGAAAGAGAGAGAGAGAGAGAGAGAGAGAGAGAGAGCGTCAGAATTACACTTAAGTCAGGTGCTGGGGGCTCAGGCCTATAATCCTAAGTACACGGGGGCTGAGATATGAGGACCATGAATTATAGACAGCTAGGGCAGGAACATCTATGAGACTCTTATCTCCATAGAACCACCAGAAAACCAGAAGTGGTGCTATGACTCAAGTGTTAGAGTGCTAGCCTTGAGCTGAGGAGCTCGGGGACAATGCACAGGCGCAGAGTTCAAGCCCCACGACTGACAAGAAGTGGACTTCCCACCACAAGAAGTGGACTGAATAGCACCCATTGTCCTAGGGAGCATGGCAGAGAAGTCAGGCCGAGCTTCCTGTCAGCTCTCTTATTTTTTTTTATTATGAAGGCGATATTCCAAGGGATGGGTTACAGTTACATAAGTAATAAGTACTTTTTACAGTGTTACCACTTCCTCATTTTTTCCTGCTTCCCCCAACCCTGATATCCCAATTCCCCAAAGGTGTGAAGTTCCTTTCTAACATAGTGTATAGTGTATATCACTGTTGCTTTGGTTAATCTTTGTCCGACCATTTCTGTGATTTCCCTTCCCTTCCCCAAATCAGATAAACTTGTGTATGTATAAGACAAAGGGTACAGAAATCAAAAACAGTGACTACAGGGAATAAACCAAAGGAGAAAATAAATAGAAATAAATAAAAGCAGTTCACTATACAATCATCTTGTATCCATTTCTTGGAGCTCATTTCAATAAGCATCATTTTCTATGGTGACATGCATATAGCTATTGAGCTGTTGTGATCTTTTATAAGAATATCCTAGACATAGTCTAGTTTTTTTAAATGAGTGAAAACATGTGGCCTATGATTCTTTGGGTGAGGCTTGTTTGCCGTATTATGTTTTCCAAGTCTTTCCATTTCCTTACAAATGGGGCAATGTCATTCTTTCTGACGGAAGCATAGAATTTTGTTGTGAATATATATGACATTTTCTTGATTGATTTATCTACTGAAGGGCATCTGTGTTGGTTCCATATCTTAGCTATGGTAAATAATGCTACAATTGACATAGTTGTGATGGTAACTTTAGTGTGGCCTTGTCTGTGGTCATTTGGGTAAATGCCCAGGAGTGTGATTGCTGGGTCATAGAGGAGATCTTCTGAGGAACCTGTATACTTCTTTATGGAGTAATTGAACAAGTTTACTTTTCAACCAATAGTGCAATAACATTCCTTTTTGGCTATATTCCCACCAGACCAGCATCTGTTATTATTAGTTTTCTTCATAATGGTCATCAAACTGGGGGGGAGGTGGAATCTCAATGTTTCTTTTATTTGTATTTCTATGGCCAGAAATGTGGCATATTTCTTCATGTTTCAATTGGCCATTCATATTTCTTCTTCAGAGAGGTCTCTCTTTAAATCTTTAGCCCACTTATTAAGAGGGTTGTTTGTTTGAAGATTTGTTTTTGGGGGGAGTTAACTTTTGGGGCTCTAAATTTATTTGAGATGTAAGGCCATTGCTTGTTGCAGAGCAAGTAACTAACTTCTCGCAACCTGTGGGCTTTCTATTTATCTTTCTATCTATGTAAGTTCTCTTCTTAGATTTGGTAAGTGTCTGTCAAATCTGTTAATTTATTGAAACAACCAATTCTGTTTTGTTGATCTTTTTGTGTTTTAGTTCGTCTTTATTTAGTTATTTCTGATTTTTTTTTATTTGTTTCTGTCTTCTGCTTTGGGTTTGGGCTTGTTCCTGTTTTCAAGAATTTTGAGGTATATAATTAAAATACAGACTTCAGATTTCCCCAATTGCTTGATGTAGGCACTTAGAGCTATAAATTTTCCTCTAAGTACTGCACTTACTGTTTCGAAGGGGAGTTGGTATTTTGTGTGTTCAATTTGTTAATTTTCAGAAACTTTCAGATTTTCATTCTAATGTATTCAGTGCCTCACTGGTCATTCAGCAATGTGTTGTTCAGTCTTCATGGGTTTGGGAATTTTTTTTTCTTTAGCTTTTTAATTCTAAGTTTATTCTGTTGTGGTCTGACAAGATATGGGAATTCAAATAATTTTTCTTTCAATTTGGATAGAATTTCTATGTGACATATGATATGTTCTATTTTGGAGATTCTTCCATTAGCTGTTGGGAAGAATGTGTATACTGATGCTGAATGTATATTCTGTAGATATCTGTTAAGGCAAAGCGTTCAATGTAGTTATTTAGGTCTTCAGTTTCTTGGTTGAGTTTTTCCTGGATAACCTGTCCATTCATTTCAATGATGTGTTGAGATGTGTTTTTCAGTTAAGTAGTATTTGGTTGATGAAGTGGGGTGCTCCAGGATTCAGGACATTGATACTTAGACTTGATATATCAACCTAATGGAGATGTGCCTTTATCAATATATAATGTCTCTTCCCAGTAATTTTATTTTGAATTTTATTTTGTCTTATGTTATTAATTCTACTGTGGCCTGTTTATGGTGTTCATTTGCTTGAAAATTTTCCTTCCAGCCTTTCAGTTTGAGTATGTGTTTGTTTTT
Source organism: Dipodomys spectabilis (assembly GCF_019054845.1). Classification (NCBI taxonomy): domain Eukaryota; kingdom Metazoa; phylum Chordata; class Mammalia; order Rodentia; family Heteromyidae; genus Dipodomys; species Dipodomys spectabilis. The sequence continues at coordinate 6,202 of NW_024870982.1, forward strand.
GTCAATAAAATTTTTCTCTTGTAGATACTACATGCATGCGTCTTGTTTTATTATACTACTATTTAATCTGTTTTCTAATTGGAAAGTTAAGTCCATTGATATTGAGAGTTAAGACTGTGAAATATCTCATAAGTCCTGCTATGTTATTCACCTGCTGTTAGGTTCAGTGCCTAATCTACTTTTAATATATTTACCTTGTTCACTGGTAGGGAGCATTTTATATAACCAGTTCCTGTTCTTCATGATCTTCTCTATGTAGGATATATTTGATTAACTTCTATCCTGCTGATTTGGTGGAAATACATTGTTTCAAGATTTCTTTGTCATGAAATATTTTTATATATCCTTTTAATGTAAAGGACCATATTGGCTTGGGACCATATTCATGGTTGGTAGTTGTTTGCCTTTAATGTTTGTCATATATCATGCGAGGCTCCCCTTTTTACCATATCAGCTAAGAAATTTGTATTTATTCTGACTGTATATCCTTTATAAATAATCAGTCTTTTCTCCTTATAGATTTAAGAATCCCTTCATTGATGTCTAATGATCCTCTAGTGGATTATGATGTAATGGTGGTTTGTTTTGTTCTGGTACACTCTGTTTGGTATTCTAAAGACTTCTCTTAGAAAGAGCCTATTTCTTTGATTTCCCTGTCGTACAATTCGTTATTGTTTTAGGGCTTCTATCTCTTTATTAAAGCTTTATTTTAGGTCTTGTATGGATTTTCTTTACAAATTTTTATTGGGTGGGGGCTTGGGAGGTATGTGTTTTAGCTTTGTCTTCTCTAATATCTTTTAACTAGGCATCCATTTTTCCCTTGGACTCTCTTGCCTTCTCAGAATTTATTTTTCTTTGTGTTTGGAGTCTCCATGAATTGTTTTGCTGATCTTTGCTTGGTCTCATCTTGTTCACAAATTTCCTTGTAGAGTTTTTGTATCTTTTCATTAACCACATTTTTCAGCAATATTTGTAATGTATTTTGAAAACTATCTTCTAGGTAATTGATTCTTCTAATGCCTGTTTATTTACTGTGTGAATTATATTAGCTTGGCATGACTTTTGTCATATTTTTTGATTTGTTCTGTCTATTTGAAGTATTTCTTGGCTTTCATTTTGGGGATATATGATCTTAATAGGTGACTATCTATGTTCTTGGTTGATTTGCCAGGTGTTGCTTTGGTCTTCTGTTGTGATTTGCTTTTCTGGAATTAGGTTTTTGTCTAGACTATTAAGTGTAGGAGAAGAGATCACTAGTGAGAGATGTTGTCAAATTAATACTAATGGTTCCAACGACAGTTCCTACTATCCAGTGGTAAGGTGAATTGTGTCTGTGTTTATATGTGAGTGTCTCTGTTTATGATTTTTTTTTCCCAAGTGGCCTTTCATTTCCACACTGCAGTTGTGTTTTTGAATATGTTGGCCAACAAAGTCACAGCAGTCACCTTCCTGGCTGGTAACTTTTCATAGATTTCTGTTTTCTTGTGAAGACAGTATAAAATATTCTTTTGAATTGTGTATCTATATATAATTATACCTAACTTAGTGAGTCACTCTAGAAATTGAGTACCTTCTAGGATTCTAAATCTCTGTTTCATTAGAGAAATCTAGAGTAATTTTCTGTTGTTATTCTGCCACTGTTTTTCCTCTTCCTCTGGTTTATTTATGATATTGTGGATTTCTTTTCACATAATTTAGGATTTGTGATGGTTGTATCAAGTTATTTTTGTTTTTCTGTTTGTGTTACTTTGAAATAGTGATTTCAGGCTTGTATGAAGAGACAGTAATAATATGAAATGTGAAGAGCTTAAAGCTTAAAGAGGCACAATGAAGGCCTAAGTAACTCCATTACAAGCTAGCCACCATCTTGTGAGGTATGAATTAAGAAAATAACCATGGGTTAGACCCAGAAATGACACAAAAAGGAAATCAATTCCTGGACAACTGAGACATAAACAATCCTTGGGAAAGCCACAGGAATTTTCTCCAAATGCATTTACCAAACATTGGGTGGCCATGCAGGACATGGTAACCCAGTGGCCAGACACTTCCTGTCAATAACACCTCAATAATATTAGCAAGTCACATATGTATAGCTTAGTTTTCTTAAAATTTTAATCATGTAATTTCTCATGTAAATCTTCCTTAAAGTTGTTTGTTCAATACTATAAAAACTGTGCTGATTCTATGCTTGGGGTCTCTTAGTGTCATGGGTTACCGATAGCACAGAGTACCAGCCTGGACCTTGCAAATAAAAAACTCCTTTGTTATTTGCATTAATCGATGTCTCTGGTGGTCTTCGGGGGGTCTTGAGTCTAGGTAAAACAAATGTAAGTTATTACATTGAAAGAAAGAGAGCAGACATTTTAACCTATTTGCTACAAGTAAATTAATATTAGGCAAAGCTAATTAACTCTTATTTACTCTACAGAGCATGAGTATAGTACTCTTAGATGTCTTGGAGGAAAAGACTTTAGACTGATTACGATTAATGCCTTTCACAGAAATTACTGGCTAAACATTCTTCTTCAGAAAGGCAAATGCTCCACTTTTTTCATATTAGTATTATAAAATCATAACATCTACATGTTGAATTGTTTTCCTCTGCTATTTTCAATACCATTCTTCATCCATTAGGTATCTAGGGCTTGGAATGACCCATTCCTTAAAATACCTATATTGCTTATATTGTGATATAAATCTCAGTAATATTAAAATGAATTTATCTCTGAGTCTCATCTTGAGCTACATTCATATGTAATTTATGCAGTCTCAAGCAAGCAACCTATTTTACTCTTTTCTGTTCTTTAAACAATAAATCTATTATCTTTAGAAATATGTTCTAAAGAAAATACGTTCTTTTATATTGTTCCAGTAAACATCATTTATTTCTAGTACTTTTACTGAAATAAATATAAAGTATGGAACATGGAGACAAGCTCCCCTTATCACTTTAAAATATATCCTTGGGGACTATTTTATATATAAAAATAAAAAAGTGCAATGCATATGTTTATACATGAATCATCTAATGGTTAAGTCAATTAGACACAAGAACTATCATACCACATCAGGTCTCAATTTAATTAAAGCCACATTGTTCATGAATATCACTCATTTTTAGAAAATGATTTGTAACAACAAAGTTTATATTTCAAATTTAAAAAATAAAAATTATACCCAGATTTGATGTGAATATCCTGTTTCCAGGAATACATTTATTCAGCAAACAGAGAAAGAAAAAATAAAGGCTTTTCATATAGAAAGAAAGATGTAAAGCATACTGTCTTTCCTTAAGATGATACATACATGCAAATCGTGTCATTTATTCAAAGATACTATAGAAATTCATGAGCAGATTTTGATCAGAAGTGATGAGTAAGCAAAGTAACTGGAAAACTGTATTTTTAAATAGTGCTTTCAATATATGATGAGGTTTTCAATAAATAAACCTATAGATGATGATTTTGTATCTATAACACATCCAGTATTCTACATTTTAGACATACTCCCATTCTCTTACCTAAGTTCTTGATCAATATTCTTCTACTTTCATGATGTCAATTGCTACTAAAGTAACAAGGTGGGTGTTCTATTGGTTACTACATCCAATAAATTTTAGTATTTTGCAACGGTGTCTAAAGTCATGGAGTTTGACTTGGATGTGAAGTTTGAGGGCACTGTATTCAAGGTAATAATTGGCCTGTAGCAGCCAGGAACCTATAGTGAATACACAGACACACGATATACTAAGAATTAGGGACTTGATCTCGGGGAAAGATAAAGGTCCAGGCAAGATCTTGAAGCTGAGATAAAGCAATGCAGCAAACATCAATCAACTATCATTACAGGGGAATGGAACTTATCTCTGATGTTTCTGGGTGGCAGCTGTGTGTGTGTGTGTGCGTTTTTGTGTGTTTGTGTTTGTGTGTGTGTGTGTAGAGAATTTTAGTGTGGCTTCTATATTTACAGTCCATAGAGCATTACTTGTTAAGGAGAAGGTGCCCTTACCAGAGCTCCGATACCACTGTCATCACTTTTTACTGCAAAAAAAAAATAAATAAATAAACACTTGCTTAATCTCTAATTAAAAAGGGAAAAATAAACTAACATCTTACATGATTGCTTTGAAAATTAATTGGCAAAATGAAGGTCAAAAGGAGAAATTGGAGATTAATATAATATTTTCCTCTCTTCTGATTATTAAACCGCAATAGCTGTGATTTTCATGAATCTCCTGTAATGTACTTACTGCTGAATTACTTAAATGTTTAATAATATGAACATATGATAGAGAAATAGATCAGTTAGCAAGCACAAAGAACTAGTGATAAGATCGAGCTTTTGAGTAGGGTTGCCACATCTTTTAGGAATGCAGTTACTTCATATGAATTTCAAATTTCATGGCTTTCCCTGTGTGATTAAATGGCAAGAAAATACTGTAGAAACAAAAATTCCTGTTCAGCCAAGTAGAAAGTGCTTATGTTCCCATCCTCATTTTGCAAATTTCCATTCCATAAAGAGTCTTTGTTAGAATGCTTTCATTTAATAAACTTCAGCACATCATCCTTCCCTGTTGGAGACAGGAAAAAAAGATAATTTTGTTTGAATATTATCTTATGTAAGTTAGTGTGTACTGGCATGATTTGTATAATTACAGAAGTTTGTAATAAATATAAGTAGGGATCATGTCGCAACTATAAAATATAATCAAAATCACATAAGACTAGAAGTCACAGAATTTTGTGCATGAAAACATACATTAGATTAGTTGCAGAATTTCTATTTTGAGACAGACTTTATATTAAAGTATAAAGCACTTTACTAAGGGTTGAAACATTTTATTGAAAAAAATATATTTCTTAGAGATATTTTTGCTTCATATTTTAAGAAGAAAAATGGTACCAAAGTAATTATTTTTTAAAAATTATTTTCCCGTTTCCATGTGATTAACCTCCAAATTAGAAATCCAGATATTTAATTCAAATTAGCCAAAAATATTTATTGAGTATAAGAACCTTCTGCTCTCTACATTCTTCAAACTAACTTTACCAAATATGATGAGTCTGAAATAATCAGTCTCTTTGTGACCTGTGTTGATATTATTTACAATGAGAGCAAAATGTTTAAAAAGTAGTATTTAGTTTAGCTTAATTGCTCTGAAGAGATAATAAATGGTATAATCAAAGGCTAAAACTGATTAGATTTAAAATTTAGTTTTCAGGAAATGTTTTTGACCACACTGGTTACTAACCATTACTTAATCTTAACTGGAACATTGAGAATAACCATAAGCCTAAGTGTAAGTAGATTCTAAAATTAATAGCAATACTCTAGTTCACATTCATTTTAATTCTTACGTGGCTTAATCTGACATTTACCTTCAATTTGACCCTCATTTTTTTCTCCTACACTCTAACCCTAACCATGACTAGAATCCTAACCATAACCTTGACACTAATGGTATCTCAAATCTAAAATTTATGAAAAATGCTTGTTTGTGTCATGCTAACTGAAATTCCACTTGTAATTCTTGAAATAAATTGCAGGTTTTCCTAAACCCTATATATTTTCTCACTCTTAACTTTGAACTTATCTTGTTCCATAAGAGGAATCATTATACCCATTGATCTCAAATCCTGATATTATGAAATACATTGTACTTCCATTATCCCAGCTTTTCCTGAATTCCTAGAACCTAAAATAAGTTCAGATTTACTTAACATTTAACCCATTCCTTTTTTTTTTCTTTTTGTTGTGCGTGCGGTTTGGTCTCTGGGCCTGGGCACAATCCCTGAGCACTAGGCATGGGCAAGATCCCTGAATTCTTTAGCTCAAGGTGTGCACTTTACCACTTGATCCACAGCACCACTTTCAGGTTTTCTGGTGATTAATTGGACATAAAAGTCTCAAAGACTTTCCTGCCAGGGCTGGCTTTGAACTGCAGTCCTCAGAAATCAGATTCCTGAGCAGAGCAGCTGTGATAATAGTTGCAAGCCACCAGTTTAACCAAATTCTTTACTCTTTCCTCAACCCCCTTTAACCAGAAAGCTAATTCTAATCACAATCTGAATTAACACCAAATGGTTAATGTAAGGAAAATTGTCTGGATTTTATTCAAGCACACATTTTATTGCTTCTGTTTCTTAGTGAAAAACTAAATTTTACCCTAATGCTTATCCTTCACTAACCCTAACAAGAACTAAAACAGCAATTCACAATTTAAACCAAATCATATCTGAATGTTAAAAGTAACACAGACGTTGGTTTTCATTCATTCTAACTTTGATATCATTCATTCTTCTTAAAATATATTGCAGTTTTACAAAATACCTTACATCTTTTTCTCATCCGAACCCCAGCTCTACCTGGAACACCTTGCTGAATCCTAAACCTACAGATAACTGAATCAAAAATTTATTAGCAAGCCTCTATTTAACATTTATCCCAACTCTTGCTAGGCATGTAGGTCTAAATTTTACTTGCATTTTGAACCTAAAGTTTTTAAAGTGTTTTCCTAGTTCCTGTCAGGTTTTATATTTTTTTTAAAATTTTAGTTATTGTAAAGAGGCTTACAGAGGGATTATAGTTATATGTGTAAAGTAATGAGTGCACTTCTTGTTGAACATTGTTACCCTCTTCTTTGTTGTTCTCCCACGATACCTTCCCTCTCCCACCTCTCTCACTCCTCTGTCCCAATGGTGTAAAGTTCATTTTCAATATAGTGTGTTGTGAGTATCGTTGTTGCAATGCGTCATCTTGTGTTGAACCTAAATTTTATTTTTCTCTAACCTTAATTCTAATTCTGTCTGGGATCCTAACCCTAACCATAATAATAATAATAGCCCAATTCAGAAGATAAGAAAAAATATTCAAGTTTTTATTCATCCTGTAAATCCACTGTACATATTGAATTAAGTTGCAGTTCACCTTAAATCTTCCAAATTAGATTATATGTGCATATTTAAAGATGTAATTTTATTTGAAAAACAGAAATCTTTGGAGGAAGGAGTAATGAAAAGGAAATAGAGGCAGTATAATCAAATGCTTTAAATATATTTTGGAAAGAGCATAAGGAAACTGCCACTTCTGACAATTAATAACCATTAACAAAATAACTAAAAACTAATAAGTAAATAGCACACTGCCATCTAGTGTTCTTTAAGAGAGCCATAATATGTCTTGTGAATAAAATACTTGTGTTAGATAAACTTTGTTCATGCATAATTCATACTGCTATTGGCCAATAATTTAACTTAATCAATAAAAATATATCAAATAAAATTCCATGATAAAAAATATAAATCAGTTAGTAATTGTTTGAGAAAAAGTAGTCATGACTTTAAATAAACTAAATTTCTAGTTTCCTACAAAGCAATGATTTAGGTTTACTAATCTAGTATTTCTAGAAAGTTTAGAGAACATGATTGGCATAAAAAACAGCTAAATGCACATCTTGTTTCTTGAATGGGTGATGTTTTAAACATTTTCTTTTATTCAACTGAATACTTATGTTTACTTTTCAAAATAAATGCAATTTTATCTCCTTTTATCTCTCTGCAATTAAATTATTACTATATGCAGGTATTTAAAAGCTAAATTTTTCTATGTTTTTTATGTAACCCTACATATTCAGAATGACATGGTTTTTCTATTCGTAAATGTCTAACCTCTGGGATTTTTGCATCAGTAATATAACATCTAATAAGGTTGTTGTGAAGGCTCCAGTAAACAGTGTGGTCAAAAATATTTCCTGAATTCTAAATTTTAAATCTAATTCTTTTTAGGTTTTCATTATGTCATTCATTGTCTCTTCAAAGCAATTAAACTAAAATAAATACTACTTTTAAACCTTTAACTCACATTGTAAATAATATTAACATAGTTCACACAGAGTCTAATTATTTCAAATTCAAAATGTTTGGTGATCTTCGTGTGAAGATTGTGGAGAGTAGAAGGTCCTTATACTCAATAATATTTTGTTTAAATTAAATCAATTCATATATTTGGATTTCTAATTTGGAGGTTAATCACATGGAAACAGGAAAATAATAAGAAAAATGATTACTTTGGGAGCATTTTCTTCTTAAAATTATGCAGCAAAAATATCTTAAAATATCTTAAATATATATTAAATATATTATATGTGTTAAATATATTAAAATATATTATTAATAAAATGTTTCCATCCTTAGGTAAAGTGCATTATACTTTAATATAAAGTTTATCTCAAAATAGAAATTCTGCAACTAATCTAATGTACGTTTTCATGAACAAAATGCTGTGACTTCTAGTCTTTTTATGTAATTTTAATTTTAGTTGTGACATGATTCCTATTTACACTTAATACTAACTTCTGTAAGCATACAAATCATGCCTGTACATACTAACTTATGTAAGATAATATTAAAAAATCATCTTTTTCCTGTCTCCAAAAAGGAAGGGTGAGGTGCTGAAGTATATTAAATAAAAGCATTCTAAAAGAGATTTTTTATGAAATGGAAAATTGTAACGTGAGGATGGGATCATGAGCTCTTTCTACTTGGCTAACAGGAATTCTCATTTCTACAGTAATTTCTAACCAATTAGTCACACAGGGTAATCCACAAAATTTGAAGTTCATATGAAGGAATTAAATTCCTAAAAGATGTGACAACCCTGCTCAAACGTTCGGTCTCATCACTAGTTCTTTGTATTTGCTGGCTGATCTAATTCTCTATCATATATTTCAGATTATTAAGCATATTAGTAATTCAGCTGTTAAGTATATAGTAGGAGACTCCTGAAATCACAGTTATTGCTGGGTAATATTCAAGAGAGAAGAAAAAGATTATATTAATCTCCAATTCGTCCCTTTGGCCTTCAATATATCAGTTAATTCTCAAAGCAATCATTTAAGATGTTAGTTTATTTTTCTCTTTTTAAGTACAGATTAAGCAAGTGTTTTTCTCAGTAAAAAGTGATGAATGGTATCAGAGCTCTGATATGAGCACCTTCTCTTTAACAAGTAATGCTCTATGGGCTATAAATATGGAAGCCACACTAAAATTTTCTCTCTCTACACACACAGACACAGACAAAGACACAGACACACACAGACACACACACACACACACACACACACACACACACACACACACACACACACACACACACACACACACACACCCAGCTGCCACCCAAACACATCAGAGATCAGTTCAGTTCCTTTGTAATGATAGTTGATTGATGTTTGTACCATTGTTTTTTCTTTTCTTGAAGATCTTGCCTGGACCTACATGTTTCTCTGAAATCAAGTCACTTGCTCTTAGTATACTGTTTCTATATATTCATAGTATGTTCCTGGTTGCTTCAGGCCAATTAACAGTATCCTGAATACAGTATCCACAAACTTGACATTCAAGTCAAACTCCATGAATTCATACTACTATTCCAAAATACTAAAATTTATTGGATCTAGAAACCAAAATATACCCACCTTGTTATATTATTAAGAATTGACATCATGAAAGTAGAAGAATATTGATCAGGAACTGAGGTCAGAGAACAGGAGTATGTGGGAAAATGTAGAACACTGGATGTGTGTTAGAGATACAAAATCATCTTCTGTAGACTCATTTATTGTAAACTTGTGATCTTATAGTGAAATTTCAATCTACATATACAGTTTTCCAGTTGCTTTGCTTACCTGTCACTTCTGATCACGAATTCTCTTATAAATTGCTATAGTATCTTCGAATGCAAATATTTATCATCTTAAGGAAAGACAGTCTCTTTCTACATCTGTCTTTCTGTGTGAAAAACCCTTATTTTTTGTTTCTCTACTGAATAAATATATTCCTGGAAACAGGATATTGACAACAAATCTGGTGGTAATTTTCACTTTTTAAGTTTGAAATATAATATAAACTTTGTTGTGACTAGTCGTTTTTTAAAAAATCAGTGATATTCATGAACACTAATATTTTGGTGCCTTTAAGTAAATTGAGACTTGATGTGGTACGGTAGTTCTTGTTTCTAATTGACTCAACCATTAGATGATTCATGTATAAACATGTGCATTGTACTGTTTTATTTTTATATATAAAATAGTCCCCAAGGATTTACTTTAAAGTGATAAGGGGAGACTAGTCTTCATGTTCCATTCTTTATATTTATTTCAGTAAAAGTACTAGAATACATGATGTTTACTAGAGCAATATAAAAGATGAGAGCATATTTCTAAAGAGAATGGATTTATTGATTAAAACAGAAAAGAGTAAAACTGTCAGGTTTCATGCTTGAGACTGCATAAATTTCATATGAATGTAGCTTAAGATGAGACTCAAAGGAAAATTCATATTAATATTACTTTTCTGCTTGATTCATACCTATAATAGTTATTGCAATGAGGGAAATGGTATTTTCACAATAAAAAATCTATAAGTAAAAAAATATTACTGAGATTTATATCACATCATAAGCAGTATAGTTATTTTAAGGAATTGGTCATTCAAAGCCCTAGATACTTAATGGATGAAGAATGGAATTGAAAATAGCAGAGAAAAACAATTCAACATGCAGATATTATGATTTTATAATATTGATATGAAAGACATGGAGCTTTTGCCTTTCCGAAGAAGAAGGTTTAGCCAGTAATATCAATGTAAGGCATCAGTTGTAATGAGTCTAAAATCTTTTCCTCCAAGATATCCAAGAGTACTATATTCATCCTTTGAAGAGTAAAGAAGTAATTATTTTAATTAGCTTTGCTTAATATTAATTTACTTGTAGTAAATAGGTTAATGTGTCTGCTATCTTTCTTTTCATGTAATAACATACATTTAATATTATTACTGTCTCTTCATACAAGCCTGAAATCACTATATCAAATTAACATAAACAAAAAACAAAAATAACCTGATACCACCATCACATATCCTAAATTATGTGGAAAAAATCAACAATAAATAAAATATATCAGAGGAAGAGGAAAACCAATTGCACAATAACAACAGAAAATTACCCTAGCTCTCTCTAATGAAACAGATCTTTAGAGTCCCAGAGGGTACTCCACTTCTAGAGGGTCACATCAAGTCAGCTATAATTACATATAGATATACAATTCAAAAGAAGATTTCATATGTCTTCCAAGCAAACAGAAATCTTTGAAAAAGTGCCCACCCAGGCAGGTGGCTGCTGTGAAGGTGGTGGCCAACATATTCAAAATACAGCTGCAGTGTGTAAATAAAAGGTCCACATGGGATAAAATGCAGGAACAGAAGTGTACAAGGGAGACAGCCAAATCCATACTCACAGACAATTCAAGATACCACTGTACAACCTGAACTGTAACTAGAACCACAAGTATTAACATCACAACATCTTCCCATAATTGATTTCTACTCCTACACTTAATGGTCTAGACAAAAACCTAATTCCAGAAAAACAAATCAAAACAGAAGATCAAACCAACACCTAGCAATTCAACCAAGAACATAAAGAGCCACCTATTATATCATAGATGCCCCAAAAGAAATCCCCCAAGTGAACAGAACAAATCAGAAAAATACAAGAAATGTGATGTGAAAGTAGTATAATTCACACAGTAAATAACCACGAATTAGAGCACACAATTAAGGACGGAGAAGACAGTTTTCAAAATTCATTACAAATACTGCTGAAAATGTAATTAATGAAAAAATACAAAACCTCTAAAAGGAAATTTGTGAACAAGATAAGACCAACTATAGATTAGCAAAATAACTCATGGAGACTACAAAGAGAAATAAATTCTGAAAAGGCAAGGGAGTCCAAGGAAAAAATGGACGCCTAGTTAAAAGACATGAGAGAAGGCACAGCTAAAAAAAAAAAAGCAAAACAAAACAAAAAACCTTCCAACCGCCCTCCCACCCAAAGAAAAGATGTAAGGAAAGTCCATACCAGACCTAAAACAAAGCTTTAATAAAGAGATAGAAGCCATAAAATGACCAAATAGAAGACAGGGAAATCAAAAACAAAGTAGAATATCTCCACAGCAAATAGATGACATAGAAGATAATCTCAGGGGTCAAAGACCAAATAGATCTAATAGGAAAGTGGAAGTAATCATTTAGAACAAATCCAAAGAATAAGAAATGATCTTGCCAGAACTTCAAGACTGAGAAGATCAAATTTGGGGAAGATTGGTATGAAGGAGAAGAGCAGGACACTAAATGGATGGGAAACGTATTACAGAATTCTAGCAAAGAACATTCCAAACATCCAAAGAGAGAGATTCATTCAGAGAAGAAAAGCCTTTCGAACACCAAGCAGAGAATTCTAGAAAAAACAACCCACCACCACATCATAATCCATTAGAGGATCATTAGAAATCAAGGAAAGAAGCCGCGCGCTGGTGGCTCACGTCTGTAATCCTAGCTACTCAGGAGGCTGAGATCTGAGGATCGCGGTTCAAAGCCAGCCGGGGCAAGAGAGACCGTGAGACTCCTATCTCCAATAAACCACCAGAAAACCGGAAGTGGCGGTGTAGCTCAAGTGGTAGAGTGCTCGCCTTGAGCTGAAGAGCTGAGGGACAGCGCCCAGGCCCAGAGTTCTAGCCCCATGACCGACAAAAAAAAAAAAATAGAAATCAAGGAAAGGATTCTTAAAGCTGCCATAGAGAAAAGATTGATTATTTATAAAGTATATGCAGTCAGATTAACTACAGATTTCTTAGATGATATGGTAAAAAAAGAAGAGGCCATCATGATATGTAACAAATATTAAGGGCAAGCAACTATGAACCATGAAAATGGTCCCAAGCCAAATATTCCTTTACAATTAAAGGATATATAAAAATGTTTCATGACAAAGAAAACTTGAAACAATGTATCTCCACCAAATCAGCAGGATGGAAGTTAATCAAAGATATCCTTCACAGAAAAGATCAAGAACAGGAACTGGTGATATGACAAGCTTCTTACCAGAGAACAAGTTAAATATATTGAGTAGACGATTCACAACTCCTAAGAGCTCCTAAGAGGACTCACCCAAATAGATAAAATTAGAGAAAAAAAATGAGACCACAACATAAATTAGCAAAATTGAGACTGTTATATGAGAGTACTTGAAAAACATATGCTAATCACCTGGAGAATCCTGGAGAAATTTATGATTTCCTATACTCTAACTGAACCAAGACGTGATACATAAGAAGTAATGAAATTGAAATTTCAATAAGCAATTTCCCATAACAGAAAAATGTAAGACTCAATGGATTTACCATGAAATTAAGGCCTGCAAAGAACTTACAATACTCAGATATATCTCTTCAATGGAATAGAAAAGGAATTGGAATTATCAAACATATTCTATGAAGCTGGAATTAGACTCTTCCCCAAATCAGATAAGGACTCATCAAAGAAAGAGAACTATGAACCCTCCTCTTTGATAAACATTGATAGAGAACTTCTCAATAAAATTCTCACCAACCAATTTCAGCAACTAACAAAAAAATCGTATGCTATGATCAAACAGTATTCATCCAAGGCTACAATTGGATTCAATATACTTGTCAATAAACATAACAGACACCATCAGCAGAAGCAGGGAAAAAAACCACGTGATCATCTATATGGATGTAGAAATAGCTTTTAAAAAGATCCAATACCCCTTTATGATTAAAAGGTCTGAGAAGCTAGGAACACGTGGAATTTTCCTCAGTATAATAGAGTATGTATATGACTAAGAGATAATAAGCACGTACCCAACAGTGGAGGCATGAAGACATTAAAATCAGGAATGAGAAAAAGATGTTCACTCTCTCTACTACTCTTCAATATAGTAGTGGACTTTCTAGCAAGGGAAATAGGCAAGAGAAAAACAAAAAGAGGATCCAAATAGGGAAGAAGTAAACCTATCCCTTTTCACAGATGAAATGATCCTGTATTTAAAGGACCCTATAACTTCTCAGTCAAGTTACTAAAGGTGATGCTAACCTTCAGCAATGAAGCAGGGTATAAAACCCACAAGAATCAGTAGTTTTTCTGTGTTACCAGCAATGGGAAGATCCAGGCTGAAATTTAAAAAACAACCACATATGTATTAGCCTCAAAATCAAATCAAATTTAAGCAAAAGAAAACAACAACAACACTAGGAATTAATTAATTTAACTGAAAATGTGAAGGGCCTCTACTGTGAAAATTTTAAAAATCTAAAAACGAAAAATTGAGGGAGATTCAAGGAAATGGAAAATATTTCAATGCTCCTGGTTGGAAGAATTAACATTGTGAAAATTGCAATACTGCCCGCAAACAATTGGCAATGCAATACCCATCAAAATCCCAACAATATTCTTCAATGCAGTAGAGAAAGTAATCCAAATTTAATATGGTATTACAAAATTTCAGTTGGAGCTGAAGGCTTCGAAATGAAATCATGGGCATATAGTCATGTTACACACACACTCAATGGAACTCTATTCGCCCATCAGAAAGGATGATTTTCACCAGTCTTAAGGACAATGAAAGGCTTGGGAAAATTATAATGAGAAAGGAATGCACACTAAGAGCAATATAGGTTTCATAGATTCATTCATTTATGGTAACTCAAAGGTGCCTATATATCTACAAGTAAACAAGACAGATTCTACCTCTTCCCAGTTAAATGGCCATTATCAAGAAAATTAACAATAGCAAATGCTGACGTGGATGTAGCCAAATGGGAACTCTATTACACTGTTGGTGGGAAATTACACATGTTCATCCCCTCTGGAATGCAGTATGCAGATTCCTCAATATTCTAAACATAGATCTCCCTTAAGACCCAGTAATTACCCTCATGGGCATTAATGCAATAAATAAAAAAATCTAACTCACATTAAATATACCAGAATAACCATGTTCAGGGCCCAGAACCAGACTTCAAGGTCTGGAAAAAAAGTTACGACTGCTGGTATTTGTTTCCACAAATATGAACCTTTTGACAAAAGATACCTAATCATTCTATTTGCAGCAGCTAGGACAGGTGGACCCATTGCAACAATGAGATATATAAAATGTTAAGTAGAAAAACAAAATTTACAAATTTGGCTCTGAGTGGAGGGGAGGGTCAGGAGGGGGAAATAGAAAGGGATAGTAAGGGGAAACAAAGGAGGAGGTAACAATGCTTGATAAGAAATGTACTCATTACCTTACCCATGTAATTGTAACCCCTCTGTACAGTACTTTTACAAAAAACACCTTAAAATATACTAAGGATATTTGTAAAGTATATAATGAAGGAAGAATTTCATCCTTTACAAAAATCTACGGTAAACTATTGATATTTTACTGTACTTTTCCTAAAACCAGTTTGATTTAGTTTAATATTTGTCACGCCAAGTTTCTCTATATTCTACTGGAGATTTAATTTTTCATGTATGTATGTATATGTATATGTATATTTATCTGTATCTGTATATGTATCTATCTATGTATGTTCCAATGTGGATCATCAGACTTGAAACATTGCTTTGTTTGCTGTTCAGCAATTAACGTAGTCGGCTCATTCTGTAACAATATCTGTGCTCATTCTCATCATTCCTTTATTTCACACACCATCAGCCTTCTAAAATCAGCTTCATTTCCTGGAGAAGATTATCAATCAGTCCAACCAATATTCACCCATAGGGTTTTAATAAAGCAAGCCTTAAGGAAGGAAATTAACTGAAGGGACAACTACAGAATTTCTACAGAGACCTGACATCTTTCACATTTCTGCCTTCTTCCTCATACTTGAGAAAGCATTGAATAACACTATAAATATACTTCATTTATAACTTAGGATCAGTGTTTCTTTTCCAACCTGAAGCCTTCTTTTCAATGATTTTTGACATAAACGTTTGGGAGGTTTTTTTTTATTGTGATGGGTTTCCATCCAAAACAAAGCCATGTATATCAAGAAAGCCAACGTTTTCAACTCAGAGTACTAATAAACAAGAGGGAGAAAATTAAGGTTAGCTATATATGTTAAGCACAGATATAGGTAATATCAAGATATTTTGTAATTGTATACTTTTACTGAATAAAGGGGCTCAAACTATAATATTATCTACTTGGAAAATAGAGATTAGAGAATTCCAGTTTCAGGCAAGCCCAGATACAAAAAGAAGTTTCAGAAACTAACCATTTGCTGGGTGCAATGTTTTATGCTCGTGTTAGGAGGACCACAGTTCAAAAAGGCCAAGGCATAGTGATACTACCTCAAAATAAAAAATCCAATTATAATCTGCAAGTTTGGTAGTAATAGAGATGCTTTTTCACAAGTACAATCCTCCAGTACTGGTTCAATCCTCCAGTACTGCTAGGAATTTAGTGTGTGCCAGGGTAAGAATTTGGCATGTCTGAGGTGAAGACTTCATACTCATTTTACAAGCTCTAAAGAAACATTTACCTCTTTTGCTATTTTTTAAAAGTATAACCATAACTTCCATGTCCAAAACAATTTCCAATGAGATTTTTTCTATCCATTAAGTAATACATTATGTGTTGTTTACCATCCCACTGAAATCATGCTAGAGAACAAAAACCCATTATCTTAGAAAGTGACTGCATATGGAAACAGAATCTCAAAGGTAGCAAGTAAGTTAAAGACTCTTCCAAGAGAAGCAAAAGTGTTGGGTCTTTGTCTGTCCTGCAGAAGACTACGGGTTGCCAGGAAAGGTAAGCAAGCAAAAAAATTATGCGGCATGGAAGGGGAGGAAAAGGAACAAACCAATCATTGTAGAGGTCACCCTGTCATGCGTGGTGCTATTGATGATTTCTCCATTGCCATTGCTGATCACTGCCCAGGTTACCTGTTGAGGTTGATGTGGATTCCGTAGGGCCATTGCTGGGCCTGGGAGTGTCAGGAGAGGCAACAGCTGGAGTATCATCATCTGCAATTGTTAGCGAACATAAGAGTTTCTCCAAGGCTGGTTGCCCTTGGGGATGGTTAGTAGTTATCTTTTTAGCTTTCCATGTTTTAAACACAAGCCACGGCCACCATAGCCATTTTCTTTCCTTGTTGTTTAGTTTATCCTTGGGCATCCTTATGTATAGAGGTAATGGGTAAAAACTTAAGGTTCCTGGCCAGATCCAAAAGGGGACTGTCTCCTCTATGGGAAAAATGCATCCAAATCCCTTGCCCATGGTAACTAGCGGGTTAGGTCCTCTTCATTGTTGTGTCAGAGGGTCCTTCCACCTGACTTTCACTTGGGGCTTAGGGTTTAATTGTCCCCAGTGCTTCTGAAATCTGGATTCAGTTGCATCTTTGAAAAAGTTAAAAATGGGTGGAGTTCCGGGAAGATGGCGGAGGAGAAGCTGGAATCTGAACAAGCTCTTGCATAGAAAACAGTTTCAGAGTTCCAGTGAACAGTCCCAAGCCAGAGAATCACACCAAGTGTGCCATCACAGGACAGAGAGTGAGTCAAGAGAGGGGAAGCCAAGCAGACACATCTGAGCGCTTGCCAGCAGCTGCCACTGCGGCGGCAGGGTCTGGCGGCGACCACCGCCGCGGGGGCATACCTGAGACACAGTCCGGGATGAAGGAGCCAGACACAGGGGACGAGCGGATTCTACTGAACACCAGCAACAACCGAAAAGGAGCGGACAACTTCATCCTGCACTTTGCAGACCAGAGACAACCCAGGATCCAAGATGGCGTGAGTAGAAGCCCGACTTCCTCACTCCTTCTCAGGGAGCAGAGGAGGGAAGTCCACCCCTCCCCCCCCAGCACCGGTGATCTCCATCTTGGATACCAACAAAGCTCGGAGGAGCGGCTAGCTCCAGCTCAGGCCTTGGAATAAACAAGTCATTTAGCAGGTCACAAGAACTTAACGGCAAAGTGACCTCACAGACTCAGTTCCATCCAGGGAAAAGTCACCCGCTCAGGCGCCAGCCATTGGAGTGGCTCTCCTCACCGGGTAACCAGAGCCAGAGGCTGCCCCTCACTCTAGCAGCCACCACAATCAATTGAAAATCAGAAACCCTGAGAATGGCTCCAGGCTGGGTGCTGTGAGTTTTTTTCACAAAATAGCCCCAGGGAAAAGCTACTATTTGTTGAAAGGCCTCAACGCTACCCAGAACCTAGCCTCATCCCCCTCTTTTGTGATTCTCAAAGCAGATCACCATCCCAGTAAACTAACCTGGGAGGGGGAACTCAAAATCTTGGGTAAAGCAGAGCATTTTTCTGCCTGTTCCAACAAACTGACTTAAGAAACCAATCAAGCCACAGGACCTCAAGCTGACCAGAGACTCCAACCAGACTCTGGTTACAGACAAAAGGGAGATACAGGACTCTTCCCACCCCTCCCCCCCCCCAAAAAAAAATCAAAGAACTTTTTTTTCTTCTTCTTCTTTTCTTTTCTTTTCTTTTTTGTTTTGGTTTTTTTTTTTTTCGTTTTATGTTACTTATATATATATAAAAAAAACTTTTTTCCTTTTCTAAAACTTTTATTAATCTTTAATTTTTGCCTCTTCTGAAAAAATAATTGCTTTCCAGTAACTTTTTTTTTCTTTTTCTCCTATTATAATTTTTATTTTAGGAATACGTGAATGTGTGTTTTCCTTTCTTTTCTTGTCTTCTTTCTCTTTTTCTTTCATTCTTAATTATCTTTTTGTTTTTTGTTTAGCTCTACTGAACTTCTGATCTTCTCTTCTCACTTTCTTATCCTTTCCACCTTTTCCTCTTTTGTTCTTCTTTATGTGACTTAACTCTTGTCCTGCACATCCTCAGATAAACCCGTAGTTAACTAGTAGACCCTATCCCCCATTGTGTACACACTTAATCCACAAACTTATCACTCAATTCAAAACCTCTGAGACTTAAATTCATTAATAGCAGTACTACTTCTTTATACCTATATAATATTTTAAGCATTTTTTAAAGTTTTTCACATCTCCTCTATGTCAGTTCCTTTCTCTCAACATATTCACATTCCTCTCTAAATAGATAGTCTTTTAATCTCTATAATAACATTAATTTTTTCGTTTCTATTTTTTTTCTGGTCTCTTTTCATTCCCCTTTCCCTTTCTTCTTTTTCTCTTTCTCTACACTTGCATCCTACCCAACCTATTTCCTGCATTGTGATTAGGACAGTTAACTCTCCCTGTGCCTCCCCACACCAATCTATTCCTATTTTTTACCCACATCTCTCCCTAACCCTAATAATTTCTAGTTTTCCAAATTCTTTTCTGCGGTTTGAAGTCCTTTAACATATAGTTGTTTGATGTCGAATAGATGTATCTGTTGAACTAGATTGTATCTGTAGACTATTGACTGTACAAATGGAAACTTTGGTTGATGGTTGCCTTAAGATCGTGTTCTAGCACAAAACTGGTGTTATCTTCATCTCAAATAGGCACAGTAAGCCAGAAAAACACAAGAAAAATGGCAAATTCAGGTATCTCAATTCCCAATCTTGATAATCAAGGGTTAGAAAAGATAATGAATAATCCAGAGGAGAGTTCCCAAATAGCTCTACAAACACTGCTGGCAAACATGATAAATGAGAAGTTTGACAACGTACAAAGGACTCTGTATGAGCGTGATAGGGAGAGAGAGGAGGCATCCCAGAAATTTATACAGGAATATCATAAGCGTGAGGAAGCTACTCAAAAACTGATACAAGATTTGCGTGAACAACTTGAGAATACTCAAAGAGAAAGGGAGGAATGGCGTGAGCAGGCTGAGAACACTCAAAGAGAACAGCAGGAATCCCATGAATGGGAGGAAGCTAATCAAAGAGTAATACAGGAATTGAGAGACCAGGTAGAGAACACACAAAGATCACTAAAGGCATTCATGGAATCCATTAACAAAGAGCTGAAGGAAGTCAGGGAGACCACAAAGGGAATGATGAATGGAACTCAACAGAAGGAATGGGAGCCCAAAGAAACCATAACCAATCAACTAAGTGATTTGAGGACAAACACTGAACACCAAATTAAGGAAGTAAAGAAATTCATACAAGACCTAAAACAGAGCTTCAACAAAGAACTTGAAGCCATCAAAGCTGACGAATTAGAAAGAAAAGAGATAAATAACAAAGTAGAGGGTCTTTACACCAGGTTAGACCATGCAGAAGATCGAATCTCAGGGATTGAAGACAGCCTAGATATTATAGAGAAAGAACATACAACCATCCAAGAGAAGTCCAAGAAATATGATAGATCTATCCAACACTTGGAAGACACCATCAGAAGGCCTAATCTAAGGATAATGGGTGTAGAGGAGCACCTAGAAAGAGAAGTTAATGGTCTAGGAAATTTTTTTAACAGGATCCTAGCAGAGAAATTCCCAAACACGCAAAAAGATAGGCCTGTTCAGATACAAGAAGCCTTTAGAACCCCAAATAGACAAGACCAGAATAGGACATCCCACCGCCACATTATAATCCACACAGGATCAACTCAGAACAAGGAAAAGATCCTTAAAGCTGTCAAGGAGAAAAGGGTAATCACCTATAAAGGGAAACCAATTAGAATCACCTCAGATTTCTCAGCAGACAAAAACAAAGCAAGAAGAGCCTGAAATGATGTATGCCATGCCCTAAAAACAAACAACTATCAACCAAGAATACTGTACCCAGCTAAACTCTCCTTCATAACTGAAGGCCAAATAAAAACCTTCCATAGCAAAGAAAAATTGAAACAATACATCTCCACCAAACCAGCCCTACAAAAGATTCTTAAAGATGTCCTACACATAGAAAACCAACAAGACCGCAATAAAGGCCAAGAAACTGCACCCAAACTGAGAATCCAAGAACCATAGGAAGAACCCAGTTTTGCAGCCCCCAAGAAGGTAGATAACATGGCAGGAACTCCCAAATACCTCTCAGTCCTATCTCTTAGTGTTAACGGACTGAACTCTCCAATTAAGCGACATAGACTGACTAGTTGGATTAAAAAACAAGACCCTTCGATCTGCTGCCTGCGGGAGTCACATCTTGCCCGTAAAAACAAACACATTTTCAATGTTAAAGGCTGGAACAAAATCTACCAAGCAAACGGACCCCAAAAACAGGCGGGAGTTGCAATCCTAATATCAGATAAAATAGACTTCAAATTAAAATTCGTGAGAAGAGATAAAGAAGGTTGCTACATACTAATTAAAGGATCTCTCTTTCAGGAGGATATTACAATTCTAAATATCTATTCGCCAAACAATGGAGCACCCAAATTTATCAAAGAAACACTACTTTCCCTCAAATCCCATATAGATCCAAAGACATTAATTGTTGGGGATTTTAAAACACCACTCTCCCCACTAGATAGATCAACTCGGCAAAAACTCAACAGAGAAACCGCAGATCTAAACAGCTGCATAGATCAACTAGACTTAACAGACATCTACCGAACATTTCACCCAGCAGCATCAGAATACACGTTTTTCTCAGCAGCACATAGAACGTTTTCTAAAATAGACCACATTTTAGGCCACAAAGCAAACTTGTCTAAATTCAGAATCATTGAAGTTATACCTTGCATTCTCTCTGACCACAAGGGAATAAAATTAGAACTCAACATCAAAAGCCACCAAAGAAAGTCTGGTATCACATGGAGGCTGAACAACACACTGCTGAATCATGAGTGGGTCATGGAAGAGATTAGAAAGGAAATTCAAATGTTCATGCAATTCAACAAAAATGAACACACAAATTACCAGCTCCTCTGGGACACAGCAAACCAGTACTCAGAGGCAAGTTTATAGCTCTGAGCTCCTACATCAACAAATTGGAGAGATCTGAAACTAACAATTTAATGACACATCTAAACCTCCTTGAAAAAGAGCAGCAAGATAAACCCCAATCCAGTAGACGGAAAGAAATAATCAAAATTAAATCAGAATTAAATGAATTAGAATCCAAAAAAACTATAGAAAGAATCAACAAAACAAAGAGTTGGTTCTTCGAAAAACTTAACAAAATTGACAGACCCTTAGCAAATCTTATCAGAAAAAGAAGAGAACACACCCAAATTAATAAACTCAGAGATGAGAATGGAAACATCACCACGGAAACAACCAAGATTCAGAACATTATAAGGGAATACTTCTCAAAACTTTATGCTAATAAGTTTGAGAACTTGACAGAAATGCACCTCTTCCTAGCAAATATTGACATGCCAAAACTAAACTAAGATGAGTTAAACTATCTGAACAGGCCCATATCAAGCATTGAAATAGAAACAGCAATAAGAGACCTCCCAGCTAAGAAAAGTCCAGGACCACATGGTTTTACAGCGGAATTTTACAAGGCCTTCAAAGCAGAGCTCACATCAATTCTCCTCCAACTCTTCAATGAAATTGAAAGAGAAAGCTCACTACCGAACACATTGTATGAAGCCATCATAACCCTCATCCCAAAACCAGGCAGGGACTCATCAAAGAAAGAGAACTATAGACCCATTTCTTTGATGAACATTGATGCAAAACTTCTCAACAAAATTTTGGCCAACCGACTTCATCAATTCATCCAAAAAATCATACACCACGATCAAACAGGATTCATTTCAGGGATGCAAAACTGGTTAAATATACGCAAATCAGTTAATATTATTCATCACATCAACAGGAGAAAGAATAAGAACCATATGGTTATCTCAATAGATGCAGAAAAAGCATTCGAAGGTTTTGGAAAAATTAGGAATCCATGGAACATTCCTCAATACAATAAAGGCTGTATATGACAAACCTACAGCCAGCATTATACTCAATGGTGAACAACTAAAGCCATTTCCTCTTAACTCAGGAACAAGACAAGGATGCCCACTCTCTCCACTTCTCTTCAATCTAGTATTAGAATGCCTAGCTACAGCAATAAGACAAGATGCAGACATAAAGGGGATCCAAATAGGGAAAGAAGAAATAAAACTCTCCCTCTTTGCAGATGACATGATCTTGTATTTAAAGAATCCCATAGACTCCATTCCCAAATTACTCAAGCTGATTCAAAACTTTGGCAAAGTAGCAGGTTATAAAATTAACCCCC
Organism: Dipodomys spectabilis; assembly: GCF_019054845.1. Classification (NCBI taxonomy): domain Eukaryota; kingdom Metazoa; phylum Chordata; class Mammalia; order Rodentia; family Heteromyidae; genus Dipodomys; species Dipodomys spectabilis. The sequence continues at coordinate 29,175 of NW_024870982.1, forward strand.
AAAAATCAATGGCTTTTCTGTATGCCAACAATGCGAAAAGTGTGGCTGAAATTAGGAAAGCAACTCCATTTGTAATAGCCCCACAAAAAAAATACCTAGGAATTAACTTAACTAAAGAAGTGAAGTTCCTCTATGATGAAAACTTTAAAATCTTGAAAAAGGAAATCAACACAGAACTTAAAAAATGGCAAAACCTCCCATGCTCCTGGATTGGAAAGATTAACATCGTGAAAATGGCAATACTTCCCAAGGCTATCTACAAATTCAACGCAATACCTATCAAAATTCCACCCTCATTCTTCAAGGAAATAGAAGAGGCAATCCAAAAATTCATATGGAACAATAAAAGACCCCGAATAGCAAAAACGCTCCTCAACGGAAAGAACACTGCTGGAGGAATATCAATACCAAATTTCAAACTCTACTATAAAGCCATAGTAATCAAAACAGCTTGGTATTGGCATAAGAACAGACCTCAAGACCAATGGAATAGAATTGAAAACCCAGAAATGAACCTACAGACCTATAGCCATCTAATCTTCGATAAGGGAGCTAAAACAATAGAATGGAAGACAGACAGCCTCTTCAGTAAATGGTGATGGCAAAACTGGTTAACTACATGTAGATAACTAAAGCTAGATCCTTATATTTCACCCTGCACCAGAATCAACTCCAAATGGATCAAAGACCTTGAAGTCAAAGCAGACACTCTGAAAACATTACAGGATGGAATAGGAGAAACCCTTGGTCTCCTTGGCTCAGGCCGAAATTTTCTGAATAGAGACCCGGAAACACAACAAATCAAAGAAAGTTTGGACAAATGGGATTGCATAAGGTTGCAGAGCTTCTGCATGGCAAAGGACATAGCTAGCAAGATCAATAGAAAGCCCACGGATTGGGAGAAGATCTTTATTAGCCATACAACGGACAAGGGTCTCATATCTAAAATATACTTGGAACTCAAAAAATTAAACCCCCCAACAACAAATCCTCAAAGAAACAACTGCCCAATAAGTAAGTGGGCGAAAGACTTAAAGAGAAGCTTCTCTGAAGAAGAAAGAAGGATGGCCAATAGACACAGGAAGAAATGTTCAACATCCCTAGCCATAAAAGAAATGCAAATCAAAACAACATTGAGATATCACCTCACTCCAGTTAGAACAGCAAAAATCAAGAACTCTAACAACAACAGATGCTGGAGGGGATGTGGACAGAAAGGAACCTTACTTCATTGTTGGTGGGAATGTAAACTTGTTCAACCACTTTGGAAAGCAGTATGGAAGTTCCTCAAAAGACTTCACATAGAACTCCCCTATGACCCAGCAATCCCACTTTTGGGCATTTACCGGAATGTTTACAAAAAAGACCACACTAAAGCTACCAGCACAACTATGTTTATTGCAGCATTATTTACCATAGCTAAGATATGGAACCAACCCAAATGCCCCTCAGTAGATGAATGGATCAAGAAAATGTGGTATATATACAAAATGGAATTCTATGCCTCCATCAGAAAGAATGACATTTCCCCATTTGTTAGGAAATGGAAAGGCTTGGAAAAAATTATATTAAGTGAAGTAAGCCAGGCCCAAAGAAACATAGGTCCCATGGTTTCCCTTATTTGCAATATCTAGTATAGGTATGAGTCAAGAGGAAAAAGTCAGATAATGTGATGTTAGGAAAACGAACCCTCAAATATGTATTTTAATGTTTTTGTTTCTTGCATGCATGTGTTTCTAATGCATTTATAAGATTATTTCTTTGTTGCTTTGTATGTCCCTCCCCCACAGTGTAACCCCCGCTTTCACTATATTTGATGTCAGTATAACATGTGGAGGAGATGGGGACAAACAAGTCGTTTAAGGATTCAGGTGGACCTGTTGCAACAATGAGAAGTACAAAATGTCATGTCAAAACCAGCTTTACAATGTCGGTGTGGGGGGGGGAAGGGGGGTATGATTGGGTGGGGGGGAGGGGGGAGGCTGGGAAGGGAGGTGAAGGGTAAACAAAGGAGGAGCTTGCAATGCTTGGTAAGAAATATATGCATTATCCTGCCCATGTAATTGTAACCCCTCTGTACAGTATGTTCTCAAATAAAATAAAATAAAATTAAAAAAAAAAGAAAAAGTTAAAAATGTTAATTGGAAATAAAGCTATCTTTAACTGCATATGGGTGTTAACTCCCCCTTTTTGTTTTAATAATTGTTCCTTAAGACATTGGTGCTTTCATTCTATAATTTCTTGGTCTAGGGGATTATAGGTAAATCCTGTAGTACAATTAATATGCCATCTGCCAAAAAACTGACATTGCTATACTAACAAAACAGGGTTCATTATCGATTTAAACTTGTGTTAATAGACCTAAGGTGGCAAAGCATTGAAGAACATGTGTATGTGAATATTTAGTATTTTTCTCCTCTATGTGCTGTGGCACAACATGTTCATGAATAGGTATTTATAGAAACATAAATATATTTAAGCTTACAAAGGCTGGGAAATGAGTAATATCAGTTTGCCACAGCATGTTGGGTTTGAGGCCTCTGGGAATTAACCCTGGTGATTGTAAAGGGAGTATTTTAAGAAGGGCTGTCATGTTTTGCTGGTATGTCCTATCCTTTTGAGGTCCTTTACAGGAAACTGAGGGAATTTATGTTGAAGACCTCTCCAATTGATGTGGATTAAATCATGTAAACGGGTGGCGCCTTGTAACGTTAATGCTTGTGATCCAGTAGCTAACTGGTCCCCCCAATTATTGCTCATGGATAAAAATCCAGAAAGTTTTGAATGCTCTCTCAATGTTGAATATGAATAGGGTCTCCCTGTGCTTCTAATAGGCCCTTAAAGGTAACTATAAGAGGGAAAATAGGGTTTCCATCGAGCTTAATATGTTCCTGGGGAATATGAGGGAGCAAGTTAAGTACATATAGGCCATCAGAATACAAATTAAAGGGTTTTTTAATGTCCTGAAGGGCCGTTATTACAGTGAACATTTCTTTATATTGTGCCGACCCTTGACAAGGTTGAAATCTTGGTTGTCTGGGGGTCTTTTGTTGCTCATCAAAGGCTGCATAGGCAGAGCCTGCTTTATACCTCCATCAGTAAAAACATGAAGGGTGCCAGGAATGGTGTAGGAGATAATAGAGAAGTCATTTTGAGGGGAACTCACCATAACATGACGGTCCTTTTGGATGGCCCGTAATGGCAGTCAATAAGGCTTAGAAAGCTCTCTAGGGAGAGAGCAAGATGAACATTGGCTCGAGTGAGACACACAACGTCTGTCATCCGAAAAAGAAAAACAATAGAGTGAGGGTCGAGGCCATATTTCCTTTGGGCTTGGGTCTTTCCCTTGATGATAGCATCGGTTATTTGTTCTGCCTGAGAGTACACCCAGAAGTGTGCCCCCCAGGGGAGTGTGAACCCACTCTAATGCCTCCCCTTTGAGTTAAAACTGCAGAAATCAATGTGTCACCCACAAGAAACCAGAGGGAAATGGGCTCAAGAATAGAGTACCTCTTCAGGGAAACTTCAACCAGGTCTTTTTGGAACTGTAAAAATATTGACCGATTGCTGCTTGTAATTGTAATAACTTCTTGGGGCATCATGTCTTTTAGTAAGGCAAATAAGGGCACAAGACAATCTTTAGGGATGGGAACCCATGGCAACAGCTAATTGATTTCCCCTAAAAGACTTTGAAGTTGGGTTAGGGTCAGAGAGGCTGGAATATCCAGCAAAGATTTATGGGGGCAGACCTGAGACAAGATAAGGTGGGATCCGAGCACCTTAAAAGGAGGTACTTTTGAATTTTATTTAGGACTATACTAAAACCTCCCTTTTTTAATATGACAAGAGCCTGGGTCACAATGCCCTACAGCTGGCCCGGGTCTTCGTGCCCCAGAATTATATCATCCATGTGGGCATAGGCAAGAGAGCTATCTGAACCCAGCACAGGTCCTGAAAGTGTGGCCAAGTATTGTTGGCAAAAGGTTGGGCTATTTTCCATTCCCTGATGCAACACCATCCATTTGAACTTCCAATCAGGCTGGGAAAAATTAAGAGAAGGGATGAAGAAGGCAAAATTCTTGCAGTCATCCAGATGCAGTCGGATAGAGAAAAAAAAATCTTTAATATCAATCACAACCAAGGCATATTCTGAAGGTATAGTAGGAATCTAGGGCATAGTTCGTAGGAGCGTTCCTACTAGCTCCATTTTTTCATTTACCTTACATAGATCTTGGAGCATGTGCCAGGCGCTGTATGCTTTTTGGATAACAAATACGGGTGTTACAAGGACTCATAGAAGGGTGTATGTGCCCAAGGTTTATCCTTTCCTCCACCAAAAGGTGGAGGGCCACAAGTTTAGGTTTTGTCAATGGCCACTGCTCCACCCAAATAGGGATTCTCGGCTTCCACCTGATGGGAGGTACTTGGGGGCAGTGGCCTTTAGGATTGGGGGTGCACCCGAGTGGGTACCATATGTTCCTCTCTATAATTATAAAAGTTAAAAAAAATCTTTTTCCTTAAGTCCCTCTAGATCCCATTTAAGCCTTTGTGCTGCTTCTCCATCCAGGATATCATCATAGAATGCTCGATGGTCTGTAGTGACCATAACATCCATTTGTCCTAGCATGTCTTGCCCTAGTAAATTGGCGGTGAGGTTTTTTTTGCAACTAAAGGGCTTATCTTTCCCTGCTCTCTATCTGGGCTAGTCCATTTCATAAGGGCAACCATCTCTTTGGACTGGGAGTTGCCCCTTACCCACAATATTGGGTATCTGGGTGCAAGCTTCCAGTTCAAGGGCATTTCCTCCTCCCTGAGTACGGTTCTGTCTGCCCCCGTGTCAATTAGGCAGTGAAACCGCTTCCTGCCTATAAAAATACTCATTTTAGGTCTGAGTCTTTTTTACCAGGGGGACAGTCCAATGGGCCTGGGTTGTATAGCCATGAGGCTTCCTGGGCCTTACAGCAGAGGGAGTTCCTCCTTTACTTAACGGGGCTGGAGGATGCCCCTCCTCTAGTTTAAAGGCTTCCAATCTAAATCAAATTTGGATCTACAATCCTTTTTCCCATGGTACCCCTTCCCGCACTTAGGGCAGGGTGTAGGGGGCAGTTTGGACCCCCTGGGCCGGGTGTCAGGGGATTGTTGTGAACAGTCCCTATTAAAGTGCCCCTCTTGCCCACATTTAAAGAAGTCCCTCTCCCCAATGGTCTTGGGGTTCCTTGGCCCTGGGCTGCCAGTGCCTGTGTGATAGCCTCAGTCATTACAGATATCTGAGTTTGTAAGACTAAAAGCTAGTGATTGGGACTGGTACTGTTGCATTCCCACATCTTGAGAGGCCACCACCCATCTGCTCAGGGAACTCTCTCTCAATCCAGCACAGGCCATGCGGTGTTCTGCATTCATCCCTTCCCAAACCATTAGCTTTACAAATTGATCCCGGAGGTCCCCTGCTGGCAGCTTATGATGAACACTCTGTTGGACATGGTCTATAAAATGAGGTACAGGCTCACCCTGCTTTTGTGTCACTCCTGCTATGAGGGATGCAGTGGGCCCTTCATCCAGTTTGTGCCATGTGGCAAGTCCTGCCTGCCTCACCTGGTCACAATACGTGCCAGGTATTTCAGCCTTTTGGACACCAGTGGAGTACCTTCCCCTGTTCCTGTTAACATGGCATACATAATAGGCATTGCAGATTGAGCCTGCCAGTTATTTTCTGCCTTAAAGAAGGCACAACACTTGATAAACTGAGAACTGGTTAAGGATGGCTTTGGCCACATCCAGCCAGTCCTTAGGGACACATGTGTGATAAGCAATGTCCTGTAATTGGATCTGGGCCCAAGGAGAGTTCAGGTTATCCGCCACCACCGCCTTGTGGAGCTCTTTAAGGTCCTTAGCTTCCCATGGATAAAATTCCAAGGGTCTGTTAGCTCCTGGTGCCAGATTGACAGGATACCCTTTGGGAAGCAAATCCTGTGGCCCAGGGTCCAGGCTCTCCACTGGCCCTTCCTTTACAGGATAGGCCTCCACATAGGTTACTTCCCTGGCCCTCGGCCCCTCTGTGGAAGTTAGGTCATAGGGATCCAGGTCTCACAGGTCCCTCCATAGGGTGTTGTCCCTTCCACAATTTCGGAGGCATAAGGTCGGGGCCTAGGACTGTCAGGGGCACCCGAGTTGGAGGAGAGGGGTAACCTTCACCCTCATGTTGACTTCCACTCAGTGTGCTTCTGTCTGATCAGTGCATTCTCAGTCGAATTTGACCATTCCTTTTCTTCCTCACTTCTGAAGTCCTCTTTCTGTGAGAGAGAATTACCCATAGTTAATGGTTTCACTTACCCTGAGAGACTGCTTTGCCTTGAGTGGTATATTTTCCTTTCATGCCCAATGTTGAGCACCAGATGTTGGGTCTTCACTCATCCCATGGAAGATGGAGGGGCTGTTAGGAAAGCGATGTGTGCTGCTTGCCTGTTCCCCAGCTTCCCTTAGCTTCAGAGACAGTCAGATGCAGCAGGGAGTCAAGACAAGCAAGAACTCATTTATTACATCACAGCAAGCACTTTTTAAATATGTGGCATGGAAGGGGAGGAAACGGAACCAACCAATCATTGTAGAGGTCACCCTATCATGCACCTAAGATTTCTATACTTTCCCTGCTGTCCACAAGCTGTTTATACACTGATGTCACTTTGCCTGATTGTGGTATCCAGTCAGATTTTAACATAAACAACTCGGACTCTGCCCACTCAACTTCTTCTCAGCGCCATCTTTGCTGCCCACACAGAAAGTCTTGAATATGCCAAGGAAAGAAAACTCAGAAGCCAAATCTGATCTTGGAGTTATAGATACACCAACTCAGAGGCAATATATTTACAGTGTTAATGCCAAACAATCTGTGGTAGTTTATTTATTAAAATTACTAGCAAACATGGGAATCTATAAGACCTGAAAAGTGATTGAATCTTGGGGTTCATGATTCGTCTTTATAATCCTAGTGATTGAAAAGGATAAGACTTGGGGGATGATGGTTTTGAGGCTGGTAGAAAGTTCATGAGGTTCTATCTCCAATTAACTACAAAAATTTCTGTGCTGGAGGCATGGTTCAAATGGTAGACTGACTACTGTTAGCAAACAAACTGAGAGCATGAGGTATGATGAAGCCCAAAACTGGGAGAAAAAAAAGGTCCTTAGGAGAATACCATGAGAAGCAGAATTATGAATAGGAAATCAGAAACAACAGAAATAAATTTAGTGATATAGACAAAGCTTCCCAATGTGAAATATGGCACAAACTGTAATATCTATGGTTTTTCTTCTTATAGAGTAAAAATAAATGGTATTTTTACTTGACAAAACTAAAATGTAAAACTGTATGGAATAAATAATCACATTATGTTTATGTTTCCGTAATTTAACATGTTTTCCTACAAATTTCTAGAATAGTGTAGCTTTGGAAAATCAATACATCTTGCATTTTAATATATAGGATTACATATCCTTGCAAGTGTTGTCTAAAATTGATCCTCACTGAAATGATTGTCATTGATATCTTTCCCAAGATTCCAAATGTTTATACTTTCAGCTGACCTTCCACAAAACTCATACCCCAAACATTACTTTTTAGTTTGTTCATGTAATCATAGGAACATAAATATATGTCTGAAAATGTTAATTACCTTTATCTGCTGTCATTAGTGTAGTATAACTAATACAATTAAGTAAATACCCTGAGGGAAAAAAGATACTTCCTTCTAGATACAGATTTGCAGACACACACACACACACACACACACACACACACACACACACACACACACACACACACACATACATAATTACCACTCTGACTCAGGTTAGGTTCCTGACATTAGGTATCAGACAATGATCTAATAATCAAACTTTCCTGCCTAGACATAAAATATATTCATAATTCCACACATACAAAAACACAAGTTCATTCAAAATAATGAGAATATTTAACAGAACCAACCAGCTCTTGAGCCATCTACTCCCTGATTTCATTCATTCATGACGATGCACTTTTCATATTATATTTAAAAATCTTTTTGAGTCTCTCTGATTAGCAGAACAACATATGCTATTATATAAAACCAAATGTAGATCAAATTACTTGTCCCTAGGTAATCTTTAATATATCTTATCAAAGACTTATTTTTCCTTCTTTCAGTGTCTGTTTCTGGCATTTTGCCATAATTTTTAATATTAAATTACAAAGGACATTCCGTATTCCTTAATTCATATTTCGTAAAAGTTATGCTATGGAGTTGAATTTGATTTGTTTGCTTATTCAAAATTAAATTTTCTCAACAACTTGCATTATTGTTTATGTTACTCCTAAGCCATTTGAAATATCAAATAGAACTGAAAATTGCCCTCAGCAATGCTTTGTGAATGGCATTAATGTTTGGGGAGGGATGAAGGATTTGAATTATCTAGAGTGCCTTAAAAATGGCACTGTTATGCTAAGGGCTCATCATTTAGTCAGCTTTTAAAGTGTGGTCTTCTTATTTCATATAAGAAGATATAAGTATGCTTTTCATCACATTCTTGTCTGCAAAGCAGTAGAATTATTTTCTTTGTACAGTTGGTGTCCAGCTGCGACTGTAGTGAAACCTACAAACAACTGCAGAGCTGTATTTGCTGCTCTAGATTTTGAAATTTTCTTGCAGTAGCCCGTGTGATTTGAGCCCAGATTCATGGGATAGGCACATAATCCACAAATTGCAAAGCAGCACAATGAACTTGATTTTTTTTTTGTTTCCTGTTTTTCTTATTGATGGTCTTTTAAGGAGCTAGAGAATCTTTATTTCTCATTGTTGATGTGACTTAAACAAATTTTCCAGATTTTTCAAATACAATAAAGAGATATAAAGGAGACATATTTAATCACAAAATGCAGATAAACATTTGCATGATTTTTTTTATTCTAGTCCTGTTTTCAGTTATCTTCAAATAACTTTGAGATGAGCCAAGCATATGTGTAAATTGACATGTATCAAGCACACAGAACTCTGGAATCTTTGGACATTGATTTTTCTATCAACTTCACTTAAAAAGAAAATTATCATTTGCTTCACATCTTAAGTAATCTACTTAAACAAGTTTTATTAATTTTATCAACAGATTTCATAATCTATGGAATTGATGCATTGCATAAGTATTTGATTCCTAATTTGCACTGAATTAATATTATATTTATTTTACTTTTTTACACATGAAATAAAATATGAGGATAAAACACGCCTGTTTTTCATTTTGTTTGCCACAATGAAACTATTAGACATTTTGAAAATTTAACTTTAAATCTGAACCTTCAAATTTCACTAGGACATTAATTGTGTTACTTACAAATTTAATATTAAAATAAAAAGCATTATTAAATAGAAAGCAAGATTATGTTATCATACCTTAATCCCTGAATTGACTTTATAATAAAAAACATTTACATTTATATAACAAGATATACAAACTCAAACAAATTATGACATATGGAAATAAAAAGTCCTTTTTTGTTTTGTGTTTGTTGTTGTTTATAGTTTATTATTCTGTCTTCTTTACCTTATGCCTGGTGTATTCATTGTACATCTTCAGTAATGTGAGGGGTGGGCACAGAGCTTTAGGGAAAATTGTGAAAAATTGCAGCAGTGGAGTTCATTGAACATTAATGAAAGTGAACTATTTAACACATGGGTGGGGACAGGAGAGTGGGACTGGGAACAAGTGAGTGAACTGAAGACATTTCACAAAAGGAAATTTCTCATTACTTGACTCTTGTAATTGTAATCCATCTATAAATCGCCTTAATGAGAACAACAGAATAAATTTATTTTAAAAAGGCAAACAAAATGTTGTTTCTTAGAATCATAGAAGTTTGTTTTGTTCACTGGTTTGAGCTGGTTGAGTTTATCTCTGAAAATGGGCTGCTGAGAGGAATATATATTGTGACACTGCTAGGTGAAATATTCTGTAGATATCTTTTAGTTATAGCTTGTCAATACAGTTATTTAGCTCTGAAGTTTCTTTGCTAATTTTTTACCTGGATGGCCTGTCCAGAGGTAAGAATGATGTGTTCAAGCAACCAACAATATATTTGGATGTATGCGTATTTTTAGGGTAAGTAGTATTTGTCTAATGAATTTGGGAGCGCTAGAATTCAGGACATTGATATTTAGAATTGTTATATCCCTTTGATGGAGACTTTTCTTTATCAATATTTAATGTCTTTTTTGTCTCTTTTTACTTTCATACCACTTTTAATGTAAAGCCTATTTTTAACTATATTAGTATAGCTTCTCTGGCCTGTTTATGAGTTCCAATTTTAATTTGTAAAGATGATGTACAGAAGTGTTACAATTACTTAAGTCAGATAATGAGCACATTTCTTTTTGAACAGTGTCACCTCTTCCCTCATGTTCTCCCAGTTTTTCCCTTTCCAGCTCCCTCTCCCAAAAGTTGTACAGTTCATGTACAATGTTGTGTCTATTGAGTAGCACCGCTGCATTTGTTAACTCTTTGTCCCACCATTTCTGTGTTCTCTCTTGCCCTTTCCAAAATTACACATATTAACAAATGTGCACAAATTAATAAAAACGGCATCAGAACACAAAAGGAAAAGCAAAATAATAAAAAATACTCTCTATCATTTCTGGGAGACCATTTAAATGAACATTATTTTATATGATAATATTCATATAGCTATTCAGTCTTTGTGATCTTCTCCACAGGGCATCTCTCTTTGATCTCACTGTATAAATGTTTAGAATCCCATGTAATTTATCATGTCCGAGTGTAATGTTTTCTCTTTTACCATCCACATGTCTTTACTTGTAGAATTAGAGGCACATTCTAATGCAACAAATGAGGGAAATCAGGCAGCATATATTTCTTTGAATCTGTCTTTCTTCACTTAATATAAGATTGTTCCAAGTCTTTCCTTTTCCTTATGAATGGTGTAATATTCTTTCTGGATCAATAGAATTGCATCATACCGAAGAGTTTCTTCAGGCAAAGGAAAAAGTTAGCAGGATATATAGAAAGAAAATGGAATGGAAGAAGATTTTTACTAACTAAGCATCAGACAAGGGTTTTCTTAGCTAACCCATATTTAGATATCAAAATTTAAACCCAATAAAAATAGACACTCAAATAAACAAGAACCCAATTAATATATGGGATAAAGACTTAAAGATAAATTCTTAGAAGAAGAATGAAAAATAGACACATCTCTCTCCATAAAAGAAACGTAAATTCAAACAACACTGAGATTCATTTCACCCATGTTACAATGTCATGATGAAAAACTGAACAATCACAGATACTGATATGGATGTGGCCCAAAGGAAACTCTATTACACTGTTGATGGTAATGTAATCTTGTTCAACCACTTTTGAAAACACTATGAAAATTGCTCACAGAACTGAATAGAGAGCTACCTACCTTTGATCCAGCAACTCCCCTTATGGGCATTTATCCAACAGAGCAGAAACAAGGCCACACTGAATCTACCAGCACAATCATGTTCATTATTGCATTATTTTCTGTAGCCAACATATGGAATCAGCCCAGATGCTTCTCATTGTAAAAAAAGATCAAGAATTATATATTTTTATATATGTATATATAAATTATATATATATATATATATATATCTAATTTTATTGATCCCAATTTACAAGTATATGTATGCATATATGTATATATACATACATATATACAACATATACATATATATACATACATACATAATGGAGTTCTGCTCAAACATCAGAAAGAATAATATTGCACCATTCTTAAGGAAAATGAAACACTTAGAAATAATATTAAGTGAAATAAAGCAGACTCAGAGAAACTTAGCTTGCATGATTTTCCTCATTTGTGTTAGATAGAAGGTGCCTATAAATGTAAAAGTAAACACACTGGATGGCATGCCAGGAGGTACAAATGAATTATCTGAAGTCGTAGAGTTCATGGAGAGTGCAAATACTATAACTATCTTAAAAGACTAAGGCAAAGCCCAACCAAATAAATACCAGTAAATGTGTACTGCAAGAGAGGACAATGGGGGGCAATATGAGAGGGGTAGGAAATTGAAGGGGAAAAGGATGGAATACAGGAAAGAATCCATTGTATACTTCCCAGAATTGAAATATGCAAAGCAAGGGGTAGTGTGAAATGGGGGGTGAAGATATTGACGTGGTAACACAATTCCAGGTGCTTCGTACACATAAACTGCTTTGTTAAATGGCAAGTAATTCCAGAACATAATATTGAGATACATAAGAATCGGGGTTGATTGGGATGGGTGGATGAAAATGTTGAATGTTGTGACATGGATCAAGATGCAATATATACATACACTGTTTCAGTGAATACCAAGTACTTTGTGCAACTAAAGATAATAAAAATATTCAAAAAATTAATTATGAAAGTTGAATATAGAGTTGAACCTCAATTAGATCCCCATTTAAAAATTTTTGGGGGTTGCCAGTCGTGAGCCTGAACTCGGGGCCTGGGCACTATCCCTCATCTCTTCAGCTCAAGGCTAGTGCTCTACCACTTGAGCCACAGTGCCTCTTCGAATTGTTTTTTGGTTATATGGTGCTGAGGAATTGAACCCAGGGCCTCATGCATGCAAGGCAAGCGCTGTACTACTGAGCCACCTTCCCAGCCCATAAAAATATTGTAAATCTGGAGACTTGTAGAATAAAATTCAAATAATAAAAATTTATTAATCTTTTTTATCTGAATTTGTAAAATTTAAATCAAAACTACTTTGCTTTTTGTCAGCCACTGGGCTGTTAGAATATTTCAAAGTAAGTGGCTTAAAAACATCAGGAGTATATTATCCATAGTCTAGAAGCTTAAACATTGATTATAAAAATGGTAATTCAAAGCAATTCTTTGTCTAATGTGGTCCACTTTCTGGTTCATTATAATCTATTTTCTGGACGTTCACATGGCAGAGTAATTATATTGGGCTTCTTTTATCAGGATCAATATTGCAGGTTAATCTCTGAAACGTTCATTCTAATGTCACCAGGCAGAGGAATAGAATTTCAACATGCTTATCTGGAAGGAGTTACATCGTCCAATGCACTTTGCAACCTTTTCTTTAACTCAGTGTGGTGTATCATTTGATATTATTTCATAGAAAATAATAACAAGAACAAGCTTATATCATGTGAATTATGTGAATGATTCTTCTTACAATGGGGATAATTATAGTGATGGCAAAGTGAAGTTTGATTGTTTAGTGGCTCTTGAATCACATCATAGGTAACCATGTAAACGTGGTACAGCCTAAAGCCCTTCTGATGTATTTGAACAATCTCCGATGTGTTAATTGCTTTCAAAAATATTCGTTTGAGCCAACAAATACAGATCTCCTTTGATTTTAATTAAGGTCTGCTATTAGAATTCTCACAGACACCAAAATCAGAGAATGCTAATATTTCTGATAAAATACAAAATAAAATTGTTACAATTAATAAAACATGAGGACTGTAATATTAATAGCATTATAAATACTAGTATTCACAGTATATAATATATTGACATACTTTGGTTACCTCAATTTTTAAAATATTTATAACTAAGTGTGAATTGTTTACAAATAATTATTTGATGATGTATAGAAATTGAGAAAAAGGTTTGCATACATATTTACTACAGACGCAAACAGATACACCTGGTTATTTCTGATCTTTCATTTGCTGATTTCATTCATGCATGGGGAACATGCAAATAAAATTGCAAAATTGCATTTACTAAAGAGTTAATTACATGAAGTTTATATTGGGCTAAATACCTGATTTTATAAACTAAATTGTTTTTTGTCCCTTCCTTCCTCCGTTCCGTCCTTTGTTCCTTCGTTCCTTCATTCCTTCCTTTTTTCCTTCCTTTCTTCTTTCCCTCCTCCTTCATTCCCTCCATCCTTACCTCTCTTACCTCTCTCTCTCTCTTTCTTTCTTTCTTTTTCTTTTATTTTTTTCTTCCAATCTTTTAATCAGAATATTTCTTATGGCTATAGAAAAAATACCAAATGTTGTACTTCAAGGTGTTATGAGTAATTATAATATACTAGAATAATATTAATTTTAATAACCTATGTTATATCATAAGACAAATTGTACTAAAAACAAATTCACAAAAGTTTCAGGATATGTAACAAATATCACTTTCCATGACATTGTTTATTTCCTCAAAGTAAAATAAGAATTTAGACATAATATTGTGTATGTGTTGTTTTTGTGATTTGAACTCTCAAGAATATTGGTTTAACATTTGAGCCACAACTCCACTTCTGGCTGTGTGTGTGTGGTGATGTGTGTGTGTGTTTAATTGAGATGTGACTCATGAACTTTCTTTCCAAGGCTGGTTTTTTCAAATTTTTAAATTTTTTTTAAATTTTATTTGAGAACATACTGTACAGAGGGATTACAATTACATGGGCAGGATAATGCATACATTTCTTACCAAGCATTGCAGCCTCCTCCTTTGTTTACCCTTCACCTCCCTTCCCCCCTCCCCCCCCAAATACAGTACAGAGGTGTTACAATTACATGGGCAAGGTAATGAGCATTTCTTATCAAGCATTGTTGCCTCATCCTTTTTTTCTACTTCTCAACCCTTCTCATCTCTGCCCCTCCTGCCCCATCCACCCCCCCCCCCCCGTCAAAGTTGTAAAGTTGTTTTTCTACATAACGACTTGTACATCTCATTGTTGCAATGGGTCCACCTGTATCCTTATTTAAACCACATGATTTTTCCCTTGCCCTCCACAAATCATACCAACATCAAATACAATGCAAGCAAGGGTTATACCGTGTGGGAGGGGCATGTCTGTGACAAGCAGAATAGGTCAGATATGTTGATGTTAGGTGAAATGAACCCTAGGATAAGTATATAAATGTTTTTTTTTTCTTTCTTGCAATTGTTTCTAACATATTTATAAGATTAATTCTTTGTTGCCAAGGCTGGCTTTGAACCCCAGGTTCCTGAGTAGCGAGGATTACAAGCTTGAGCAACCCATATTAAGCATAGATATATCTAAGAATAAAATATATTTCTTATTATTTTAATTCTAGAGGCTCAATTTAACAAATTAACATTTAGATATTTATTTAGTTATTAAACCTGAACATGCACTGTGAAAAAAAGTTTTGATTTTTATAAAAAAATATACACTCAAAGGTTTAAATGTCAGAATCTTTGGACAAATTGAAATGCTCTATTATTCAAAAGCGCCAAAAGGATCCTTAATCAAATTTCTCATGTAAGCCAAAAGCAATAGGCTCTGTCAGGGTTAATGAAGCAATTTTTCATTAAATTAAATATTATCTACTATGGTCACATGATTTTTCCTTCTTTTAAACCTAAGCTTTTTTGACATAAAATATAGATTCATACGTTTTTTGAGTATATAAAAATTTTAGTTACTGGTCCTGTATTTCTGAAGTTTGATTACTAAGACATTTCAGAGAAACACTAAATTTCATGTATTATGTCAACAGTGATTTTAGACATTGAATCAATCTCAATATGACAGAAAGCAAGATATTCCATGACTCATGCAATTATTCCTAGAATTGAATATAACTTGTTATTGAATGGTTGGAAATTCATGTTATACCTACTATATAGAATAATTAAGAAATAAATGATCATGATAGTATATATTTTTTCTTCAACTAGAAAGAAAGAACCTCACGATAGATGACAAAAACTTGAATGGGAATATCATAAAATTATGAAAAATTCAAGTCATTATGCGTTAGATGAAATAGTTATTTTTGTTTTTGTTTTGTTTTTTTTTTGGGGGGGGGTCCGGTCGTGGGGCCTGAACTCTGGGCCTGGGTGCTGTCCCTCAGCTCTTCAGCTCAAGGCTAGCGCTCTACCACTTGAGCCAGGATTGGGATTAATAATTAGCTTTCACTATGTTGCCATAAAAAGGTGAACCCTCCCACGTGGACATAGTTGTAGAGATTTGGTCACTGAGAACTTGTGATCAAAGAGAATGATAAGATCAAAGTCCTTTCCTCAAATTTCTTCTTTTACTTCCATCTCCTTTTGCTTTTCCTTCTCCCTCTCCCTCTTCCCCTCCTCGTGTTTCTCCCTTTTCCCACTCTTATTCCTACTTTACTTCCTGGCTTCCATTAATACACATACTCCATCACATGTTCCTGACATGGGGTACTGTGCCATCACCAACCCAAAGCAATGAGGATAAGAAATATGAACTGAAATGTGTAAAATCAGAAGCCAAGATTAATATTTCCCCCTTTTAAGTTAATTTTATAAAGAATTTGGCATATTAATAGGAGACTGACACAGCATGCTCTCATTTATTATAAGGGATAAGATTTACTGGAAAAAAACTGACCAACATCGTCCTAATAAAATGATTGTTTAAATTAATATTATATTAGGACAAATCTAGTTTAAAATATCAGACATACTTCAATAAGAGGCAAAAAAATCACCTCTATGTTTTCCTATGAAAAGACAGCAGAATTCAATCTGTTCCTCAAGGAAATTGACCTATAATTGACAGCATTGTCAATTTCATAAATGACGTAAGAAGACTGAAGAACAAATTACAACCTAAACTGCATGATATAAAATTTACTTTGGTCCCATGTATTCTATCTATGTCTGGTTCCCAAAATGACTTGCATTTTATCATATTTTAAATTAACTTTAAGTAGTTTTATGGGAGTTGCTGTTTGACAAAGCAGTTAATGCATAGTGTTTAGTGAGGTTTTTTTTTCTTTTTTCTCTCCTGAGGTTTGAACTCTGGTTCTGAATGCTGTTCCTAAGTGCCTTTGGATGAATGATAGAACTGTATCACTTGAGGCACAGCAGCACTTTCAGATTTTTCTGAGATTTAATTGGAAATAAGAATCTCACAGCCTTTCTTGCCTGGGCTGGCTTCAAACCTCAATCCTCAGCCACCTGATTATATAGGATTACAGGTGGGAGCCGCTAGTGCCCGGCTTAATACAATGCACCTTTTTTTTTACTCGTCCTGGGGCTTGAACTCAGGGCCCTGGCAATGTCCTTGAGCTTCTTTTCCTCATGCTAGTACTCTACGACATGTGTCATAGTGCCAATTCCAGATTTTTTTGTTTATGTAGTACTGAGGAATCAAACCCAGGGCTTCACATATGCAATGCAAGCAGTCTACAACTAAGCCACATTCCCAGGGCTATGCAATGCCCCTTGATAATCATTATCCCTCATCCTTCTCAATCCTATCTCATCCCTCAATATACAGAATTTTGTAGAATATTCACTGACTCGCAATAGCATGTATAGTCACTCAGAAGATATACCACGAATCATATTTTCTTGATAGTATTATTCAGCAACATATTAATGTTATGCATTATAAAATTCTGTGATTTTAAATTCTAAATTATCACTTAGATTCACCCACTACTATTCTAAAAATTTTCCTAAGGTTAATGCAAGAGCAATTTGTAATTGTTTGATAAAGTAAAATGATTCTTAGAATGTTAAAGAGTTGGAGTAAGAATATTACCTTCACTTCTAGAACATTTTACCCTTAGTACCCTCTCAAAATACTCCCATATTTATTACTAGTCACTTCCTGTTAACATTCCAACCTACCTCCCTTGAGCAGCTATTATTTCATATTCTTCCTCTACAGATGTGCCAATTTTAAAAAGCTCATATAATTAGAAAATGTAGTCTATTTTGTCCATTTTTCCCATGTAATATTACAGTTTCTAAAGTAAGTCCATGTAAACTTTTCTCATGGATAGAGCATGTGTATAATGGAATAACATCCTGAATGGGCATTTAAATACTTTATGATATGTTATTGTAAAAGGTTTTGCTATGTATATTCTTGTACATGTATCTCATTGGACATATGTTAAAATCTATTTTGTATATAACATTATGATTCAAAAATGCTGGATCATAGAGGCAACTCTATATATTATAATATCTTAAAGATTGCCAGTATGTTCATCAAACTGTCTATATAATTTTAAATGTCAAACACCAATGTATAAGGATTACAATTTCTACATAATGGTTGTGCAGGGCTATCTTATTGTTTCTATTTCCACTAATCTCTATATGTATGCAATGTCTAGGTATGTTATGATCTTTCCATATGTTCCTTGGTTGTTATTATATTACTATAGAGATATGTATTTGGATTTTTTTTATAACTTATTCAGGATGGTTAAAGTTTTTCATTGGCATTAATATGCTATTAATATATTTCTGATTCAAGTCTCTTCAAATAAATTTATATGTATACACACTATATGAACATATGCATATATTCATACTTATATGAGTATATATACTAATACCTATATATATATATATAAAAGAATATACAGATGCGTATATACATGTATACAGACATATATGTATACCATTATATTCATTTGTCTGTAAGCTATCATTTTACTTTATTTGCCAAACACGTCCTTTATTGATTTTACTTCATTTTATATTATGGTTGATGTTGTACAGAGGAACCAGTTGCCGGTGGCTCACCCCTGTAATCCTAGCTACTCAGGAGGCTGAGATCTGAGTATTGTGTTTCAAAGCCAGCCTGTGCATGAAAAGTCCATGAGACTCTTATCTCCAATAAACCACCAGAAAACCGGAAGTGGCACTATGGCTCAAGTGGTAGAATTCTAGCCTTGAGTTGAAGAGCTGAAGGACAACACCCAGGCCCAGAGTTCAAGGCCCACAATCCCCACAAACACCACGACCAACAGCAAAAAGAATACTGACTGAAAAATCAATAGTAGTAAGCAGTCTTAAAGATAGGCTCAAGTCTAACATTTTAGTATAATCCTAGATTCCAGCAGCCTTCTTAGTCCAATGAGCTAAGAGCCTTCAGAATGTTGACAGAATTTCTTAGTTTATTTACACAATCACTATAAGTATGTATTTTCTCATCTCTTTCTTTCATTTCACCACAGAATCTGTATTTATCCTTTATGCCATACTTGAATACAAAAGGTTTGGAAGATATTTATTAATTGGTGTATATTAATTGTATGGAGAAAAATTATTGAAATATTTTACACTTTCACATGTTAATGAAGGGACTGATTAACCTGTTTCTGGCTTCTGTCTTTCTCCATTCCCATTGCCTTTCATTTTTCAACTGTTTTCTGTGAATTTCTTTGTGCTGTCTTCAAACATCGACAAAATGCATTAAAGTGCTGTTCACCCATCTTCATTGAAAATTATACAATGCTGAATATAAAAGAAAATCTAAATAAATGGAGACATATAATTTTTGTGGATTGGAGGATACAATTGAACAATAATATAAATTGTCTCCTCCATTTTTTTTTTGATCATTCATGGCGCTTGAAGTCTGGTCCTGGGCGCTGTCCCTCTGCTCTTCAGTTCAAAGTGAATGCTCTACTCATTGAGCAAATGTGCCAGTTCTGGTTTTCTGGTGGTTAATTGGACATAAGAGTCTTATGGACATTTCCATTCCAGCTGGCTTTGAACCGCAATCCTCAGATCTCAGCCTCCTATGCAACTAGGATTACAAGCGTAAGACAACAGAGCTCAGGTTCACAGTTTTATTTGTTTATGACAATTTCTAAAAGCACCTGTCTAGCACTCTTTTAGTCATTGACAAAGGAAAATAAGCTGGAATATATGTCTCTGTCCAATAGTGAAACTCTTAGTGTAAAATTGTTATATTTGTAGAGGAAAGATTATACAGCTCAATGGATCTGTAGGGCACCAGATTATATCCACGTAAATATTATCAAGGAATATTTAGTAAGGGGTAAATCCAAACATTTGAGGAATGATATTCTCTTTAATAAGTGGTGATAGGTTAGACAGTATTTGGGAGAATTAAAAAGTGAACATTGAATTAAACATAACAATTTATTCAAATGTTAATTTCAAGCAGGATTAAAACGTGGCAAATAAAACAAAAAAAGTGATGTGAATTAAAGCAAAGCAATTTGCTTACCAGAAGTGGTGCTATGGCTCAAGTGGTAGAACTCTAGCCATGAGCTGAAGAGCTGAGGGACAGCATCTAGGCTCGGAGTTCAAGGCCCACAACCACCACAACCACCACCACCAATAATAAAAAGAATACTGACTGAAAAAGCAATAGTATTAAGCTGTCATAAAGATAGGCTCAAGTCTAACATTTTAGTACTATCTTAGATATCAGCAGCCTTCTAGTCCAATGAGTTCAATTGTCAAGACATCTTGACCATTTTGGAGACGAAGCATTCTTAAATTTGGCATTAAAATTATAGGAAAGAAAAACGATATAGTTGAGCTCAATAAAAGTGTAAAACAATTTAGTCTGTGAAAGCTCATATACAAGTAGTGAGTAGAAGTTGGGAGCTGTTGACTCATGTATCTCATCTTAGCTCCTTGGGAGGCTGTGATTTGAGTATTGCTGTTTGAAGGCAACTCACAAAATAAAGTCCCTGAGAATCTTATCACTGATTAATCAGCAAAATGCCAGAAGTGAGGCATGACTCAAATGGTAAATTGTTTAACAAATGCAACAAATCTCAGGGACCCTGAGTTCAAGCCTCAGCTGTGAGCGAAGATGATTCCCAGCACCTTCATGGGACTCTGGGAGTTTCAGAAACCCGGGATGCCTCGAGGATACTTTCTCTGAAATATGAAACATGGGGACAGGATGTGGTAGACCATCCTTCCTGGCCCCAGGGAGGAGGAGAGGAGGCCCCTTGAGCCAGGCCTCAGCTCACTGGCAACCTCATTCACACCTGAGTGGGAATCGAGTGCCACAGAGCTGGTCAGCTGCTGGACAGAGATCTTTGAGAAGATAGGCATTCCACAGGCCCCAGAATCCAGCTAGTACATCATGGCTCACATCCTCGGAGCCAAAAGAGTTAAGTGTGGTGGCACCAGGAGGGTGGGAAGAGGGAGGAGGGAGAATTGTGGGAGAGCTTCATCAGGCTTTGCCCTTCCCCTCGCCCCAGGATGCTTACCTGCATCAAATGGGACTTTTCTGTAGTATTGTCATATGCAGATGCTCATATACTTATCCAACAGTTACAGTGTGCACCATGCTCCTGGGGGAATGCGATCACAGATGAAACGATCCAGTGCTGGTTCAATAGCACATGAAGAAACCTTAGATTGATCTGGATGCCGGTGCTTCACACCTGTCACCTAGCTACTTAGGAGGCTGAGATGGGAGGATTGAGGCTTAAGGCTGGGGCAGATAATCCTGTAAGACTCTTATTTCCAACTACCTAAAAGAAAACACAAGAAGTGGATGTGTGGCTCAAGTTGTAGTCTGTTGGCCTTGAGTAAAAAGGCTCAGGGACAGCATCCAGGGTCTGAGTTCAAGGCCCATGAGTGAGAGAAAAAAGGAAAAAAGAGTGAGAGGAGGGAAGGATGGAGTGAGAAAAAGTGGAATGGAAGAAAGGGGAACAGCCAAGCCTTGGTTTGGAGTCCCTGGATCAAGGGAGCCAACCATTCACAATCTCTGTGGACACAGTTTCAGAGCCTAAAGCCAGTATGTAGGACCAAGCCACTGACCTATCAGCAACTTCATGAAATCCAGGTGTTGTGTGGTTGCTGACTGCAGAAGGATGTAGACCCTAGGGCTCAGGGTGGGTCACCAGGTTTTAATCTCTCCTGCCCCCACCAAGTTTATTTTCTGGTCATATAAGAGGAAATGGTCCGGGCTGGGAAGGTGGCTCAGTGGTAGAGCACTTGCCTTGCAATGCTCGAGGCCCTGGGTTCGATTCCTCAGCACCACATAAGCAAAAAGAAAAAAAAGCCGGAAGTGGCGCTGTGGCTCAAGTGGTAGAGCGCTAGCTTTGAGCTGAGGGACAGTGCCCAGGCCCAGATTTCAGGCCCCACGAATGGACCAAAAAAAAAAAGAAGAAGAAATGGTCCAACAGCTAGTTAGGTGTTGGGGTGACAGAGTGTCAAGGTGGGGGAGGAAGATGAAATGGGAGGATGATCCCAGGTCAAGTGTTTCAGGACATTGGAGCCATAATCTCGCATGACAATCTAGACCATCAGTGATAGAGCCTTTGACCAACCATAGGGTTATTAAAAGTCCTGGTGTCTTGGGTTCACCATTGAGCACCTGGCTGTCGTCCACCGCAGGATGCCTGTGCAGTACAACTTTGTCGACTGGGATTTCCAGCGCTCAATCTGAAGATCACAACTCCAGTGTTCATTTCAAGACCAGAGACAGAGGTAAGTGTGCCACTGGAATAGGACAGCCAGGGAATGAGGGTGGGAGTCAGGATCTGTGTTGCCCAGAGACTTCCTCTAGGGGGCGCTAGGACCCTGTGACTGCCATTCTCAGAGGCAGAGGTGGGTCTCTTTGCTGGCTCTGCCTTTAGTCTAGATGGCAGATCTGGGATTCAGAGAGGGCAGGCTGGTGGTGGGGCAAGTTTGGGGAGGATGGTGGGAAAACAAGAGGCACTGAGCTCTGAGCAGGGTTGTTTCTTTGAGGATACTCACAACCTAGGAACATGCCTGCGATGGATCAGCCCTTTTCCCCTTCCTGAGAGCGACGGACCTAGAGCCTTCCAGTCTGCATCTCTTGGCCAAGAAATGCTTTTGTTCCCACATCCTGTGGTTGGATAACTAGAACTCACCTCACTGCTCAGTGTTGAGGCAGGACAGTGAGAGATCCTGAGTCTTTCATAAGGTCAGGGGATCCTCAGTATGAGATTGTAATTGAATGTCCTAACTTGGAGCATGGTCAGTCCCATCTAATACTGCCATGAGGTAGGACATAGAATCTAGAGAATCAGAGCCGAATAGGGTCTGTTCTGGGAGTCTTGGGTATTATGTGTGAGCTTTCAGCTCCCGTATGCCCACCTGCTTCCCATTCTTGGGTGGGTCTTTGCTAGAAAAACTTGAAACTAGGGACTGGGTTCTATCCGTTGTCTCTTATGCTCAAAGCTATCACTCTATCATTTGAGCCACAGCTCCACTTCCAAATCTTTTGGATGTTTAATTGGGGATAAAGAGTTCTCATGGAATTCGCTGCCAAAGGTGGCTTCCATCTGCAGTCCTCAGATCTCAGTCTCCTTAAGGGATAGGATGACAGGCATGGAAAAATATGTTTGGCCTGTTGCCAGTAGCTCATGGCTGTCATCCTAGGTATTCAGGAGGTGAGATCTGAGGATCACAGATCATGGCCAGCCTGCTCAGGGAAGACCCTGAGACATTTTTTTCCAACAAACCACCAGAAAACTGGAAGGGGTGCTGTGGCTCAATTAGTTGAGTGCTCATCTTAGCTGAAGAGCTCATGGTTAGCACCGAGGCCCAGAGTTCAAGTACCACAACAGAAAAAAGAAAGTAAGACATCTTTGCCTGCAAAGGATGGTGGAGGTGTGGGGGAGAGTGGGGTGTGTGCTGTGGTGGGAGACCAGGTTCTGGCCTCACTGTACAGACATTTCTAAGAACTCCCCAAGTTTGCTCCAGTTTGAAGCCACAGCTTCAAGAGGACATGGCCTGAGGCAGGCAGGGAGTGGGCAAATGCGTGCAGGGGTGTTTTTATTCTCTCCATTGAAGGATGGATTTGAGTGCTGGGTGTCAAAGTCTCAAATAAAGGGTTGCAAGAAGTTTGTGGCCTGAGGAGATGGGTTTCCTCTGGGTATATGAAGGTGGCTGAAGCCGGAAGCCACTGGTGCCTCACAACTCTCATCCTAGATACTCAGAAGGCTGAGATGTGAAGAACGTGGGTCCAAGCCAACTTGGTTAGAAAAGTCTGTGAGACTTGATGACCAAAGGATCAACCAGCGAACAGGACATAGTGCTGTGGTTCAAGTGGGAGAATGCTCACCTTCATCTGAAGAGCTGAGGGACAACACCGTGGCCCAGAGTTCAAACTCCATGACCAACCACAAAAAAAGAGGTGACTAAGTTTTCTGCATACCAATGTGTACGGTAGGATATGCCATGCTGGTCGATGAGACATTACAGATATGAGAGAGGCTCAACCTAACGGAGGGAGTTTATGGTTCTGTTCTCAGGGACTGCTGAAGCCTTGGGCTTTTCGTGTGTGTGTGTGTGTGTGTGTGTGTGTGTGTGTGTGTGTGTGTGTCTGTGTGTGTGTGTGTGTGTGTGTCTGTGTCTGTGTATGTTTGGAGGTAGAAGAACTGGGCCTTGAACACAGGGCCTAGGTGCTGTTCCTGAGCTTTCGTGCTCAAAGCTAGTGCTCTGACACTTGAGCCACAGCTCCTCATCTGGCTATATGGTGGTTCACTGTAGATAAGAGCCTCAGAGACTTTCCTGTGCAGGCTGGCTTTGAACAGATCCTCAGACTTCAGCCTCCTGAGGATCGAGGATGACAGACAGGAACCACCTGTGCCAGCTTTGTGTGTGTGTGTGTGTCTGTGTGTGTGTGAGTGTGTGTGTGTGTGTAGAAGTTGGTTGTAACAAGGAGCACTGGACCCTTTGATAACTTCTAACTGCAATCTTTGGGGGGTGCATGGGCTTTGTGACTGAGGTGTGGGGGTCTGGAAGGGTGAGATGCTTGAAGGGGACTCAGCACCGTTAAATTATAAGACCAAGGGGTCTTTGTGCCCTGGAACTGTCTACTCCCTGGGGTATGGTTTGTGGCAGAGGGAACTTGGGAGAGCCTGGGAGTGAGGCCTGCAGGGGGTGGCTCCCCAGGGGGACAGAGACAGCAGCTGATTCTTGACCACAGTTGAAGTTCTCGGTTGGGCATGGAACCTTCGGACCTCAGTATCCTCACAGGACAGTTGTGAGGAAACAAGGGATCAATACAGGGGGATCTCTGGGGCAGAGCCAGGCATAGAGGGAGTGGTCATCAGATAAGGTTCTTGGCAATTCTGTGAGCATATGACAGGAAGATACCTGGAAAGGGCTCAAATGGGCCCTGTTATTTATCGTGCCACAGGTATGGGATTATAAAACAAAACATGGCTTTCTTTCATCTTTACCCTATCCACGTGAGGAAGGGGAACTTTCACTGTTCAGTTTTGCTGCTGGGGAAAATGAGGCATGGAGAAGCTGGTTAACCTACTCATGACCCCCAGCTGAAAGAAAGCTCGACCTGACTTCACTGCCATACTTGCTAGGACAATGGGTGCTATTCAGTCCACTTCTTGTGGTGGGAAGTCCACTTCTTGTCAGTCATGGGGCTTGAACTCTGGGTTGGACGCTGTTTCCAAGCTCCTCAGATCAAGGCTAGCACTCTACCACTTGAGTCACAGCACAACTTCCAGTTTTCTGGTGATTCTTTGGAGATAAGAGTCTCACAGTCCTTCCTGCCTAGGCTGGCTATGAACCATGATCCTCATATTTCAGCCTCCTTTGTAGTTACCATTATAGGGCTTAAGTGTAATTCCGACTCTCTCCTCTCTCTCTCTCTCTCTCTCTCTCTCTCTCTCTCTCTCTCTCTCTCTCTCTCTCTCTCTCACCAGAACTCTCTGTCTCTCCCTCACACAGGAACTTGTTGAATGGGTGCTGGAGGAGGTGGCCCAGCGTCGCCATGTGTGGCTGGGACCCAAAGTGGCCCTCTCATTCTGGAGGTAGGCTGTGGGTCAGGAGCTTTCTTGCTCAGGCTGTTGAACTCCCTCCCTCAGGTAAGCCCATCTGTGCCTGGGCTAGAATGTGATGGTTATTCATTGTCAGTTCATCTGGTGAATCCTTCCTCACTACCCTCTTCTAAGACAGTTAAAGGAAAGTGGATGAGGAGGCATCATGTTATCCAACTGCACAGCCGAATCCCGGGCCTCTGATCCTCACTGTCACTTATCTGGCCAGACACTGATTATAAGAAAATGAATTCACTCTATGTCTACTTTGCTTTGTTGGGGTGTGTCTTTTCAGGGAGGGGATATGGTGTGCAGAGGAAAAACCCCAGACCTGATACCTCCTGGGGGATATTTGTTCTGATGACAGAGCCAAGTCATTGATGTGGATAAGGAGGAAGCCACAATCGGACTGACCCGGAACGATGCTCAAAGGTAGGTAGGCTGTTGAAGTATCAAACCCATTCATGTCTGCTCCTAACTCACAACAACGGGGATGCAGTGCGGATGGCTCAGCAATGGCCCTAGGGAATTATAAATGGATGATGGCGGTCAGGTGTTGGTGGCTCTAGCCTGTCATCCTGGCTATTCGGGAGGCTGAGTTCTGATGGTGTTGACTGAGAGCCAGCCCAGGCATGGAGATTCTTATCTCCCATAAACCACCTACCCCCCACCACAAAAAAGATATATATGGTGCTGTGGCTCAATTTGTAGAGCCTCAACCTTGAGTAAAAGAAGCTCAGTGATGAAACTGAGGCCCTGAATCCAAGGCCTGGGACTCCCAAAAAAATAAAATAAATGAATAGTGGGCACCGGTTATCTTAGTACCAAAAAGGATGGATTCATTCTTTTCTCTGGTACTTGTAGCCAAAGGTAAGGGGCTTACCTTGATGTTCCTCTAAACCTCTTCTCTCTATTATCTCTCCCAGCTTCAGTTGCAGGATAGAATTCAGATGATCCCACTTGATGTGACCTTATGAACTCTCCCCTACCCACCTTCCTTGGTGTGGAGATCGTGGATGTACTTACTACTGGGAGAATGAAGCATCAGAGTGTTGGGGGTAGGTATCCCTGAAACTCATACTCTCACAAACACACTCACATAGGCCAACTCAGACTAGCCTTTTCCAAAGACATTTTATCTCCTTGGATTAACTGACCTAGGAGAGGAACTTTATCCCCTGTAAATGACTATTTTAATTAGGGGTTGCTAGTTGACACGAAATAAACAGAAGCTCAAAAGAAAGGCTCTGGTGCTTGTCATATCTTGCTCAGGCTCACACCTGACATACTGGTTCTTCAGTAGGCAGAGATCTGAGGTGCAAAGATCGAAGCCAGCCATAAGCTAGAAAGCAAGTGAGACTCTACTCTCCATGGAACCACCAAAATGTTAGAAGTGGAGCTGAGGCTCAAGTGCTGGAGCATCAGCCTTGAACAGAAAAACTCAGAGAGACAGCTCCCAGATCCTCACTTCAAGCCTCATTTCTTGCCCACAGATTGCGTGGGCCTCAAGTGCACTTTCATGGAGTGTGATACAGCACAGGTCCCTGGGTAGTGCATCAGAGCCTTCAGAAATTGGGTGGTGAAAGCCAGGCTTTCCCCTTTGAGCATTCTCAATCTACACCAGCTGAATGGAAGAGAATGACAAGGCCAGTATTGTGTAGAGCTGAGAAGATCCCCGCCCCCCTCACTGCCAGGGCAATTGGATCAGGATTCTTAAAGGCAGCACTTGAAAGGGGGTCTTTCTTAACAAGGAGGATCTGACAGGAAGCATAGAGAGTAAAGATGCTGTAGATAAAGGACAACATATTGGAGGATGTTCATTTCCAGCCAGGGCTGCTGGTGAGAAACTCAGTACAGATGTACAAGATTGTAACGAGACAGGCCCAAGAGGTCACATAAGAACACTATCCAGGATTGGGATTGTGTCTTAGCAGTAGTGGGCTTGTGTAGAGCACAGGAAACCATGGGTTCAATTCCTAGTTCCCACATACACAGAAAAAGCCAGAAGTGGCACCAAGAGAGTGCTTGCCTCAAGCAAAGGAAGCTCAGGGACAGTGCCTGGGCCCCCAGGCCAAGCCCAAGGACTGTCAACATAAAACAGCACTCCAAGGGACATGGGTGATAGGTGGATTGTTATGCCCTGTAGCTCTTAGTACATCCATCCATGTGTCCTGTCCCCTTCTTTGACAGAGGGGAGATGGACACTCCTTCTACCCTGGGCACCCCTGGTTATCAGCATCCCTCCAGACATCTTCCACCGAAACTTGGAGCAGCCAGCCCTAGAAATCCTCAGGTACTGGTTGGGTGGGGCGGGGAGATACAGGCCCCAGAAGTCCTAGTGGGTCTGATCTGCCCCGGAAGACCAGGCCATCCAGAGGAGGTGGATGGGAACTTAGAGATGGGTAGTGATGTGAAGGGGGCCCTTTAATGCCAATGTCCCCACCAAGATTCCGAGCCTCCCTGTCCCTGAATGAGATAGCGGAGTGTCTAAGTGGTAGTTTCTAGAGGAGGACTAGGTGGAAATTCTAAAGAATGAGACACCATAAGCCCTGCTCTGGTGGCTCACACCTGTCATCCAGGCTACTTGGGAGGCTGAGATCCAGAGGATCTTGTTTCCCAGTGCAGGCAGGAAGCTCCCATGAGAGTCTCATCTCCAATCTTCAACCAGAAGTGGCACCATGGCTCAAGTTGTAGACCACTGGCCTTGAGCAAAAAATCATCATCATGGACAGTACCCAAGCCCGGAGTTCAAGCTCTTCTACCAGGAAAACAAGAAAGACACCCCTTGCTTGCAAGAGATGGTGAAGGAGTGGGGTTTCTGTGGTTGGGAGACCAGGTGCTTGCTTCAGTGTACAGACATTTCTAAGAACTCCTCAGGTTTTCCCGAGTGTGAAGTCATAGCATGGTGGGCATTACCTTACCAAGAACTACAGAGGTTGTGCCTGTCTAAGGCAGGGAGTGGGCGAATGGGAGCAGGTGTGGGAGGGTAATTTCAACTATATTGTCTCCACCCAAGAAAGAATGGTTTTGGATGCTGGTATCAAAGTCTGAAGTGAAGGGTTGCATGTGCCTTGTGGCCTGACAAGTTTGGTTTCCCCTGGGTGTAAGAAGGTGGTTGAAGCTGGGAGCTGCCATTGATTCACAACTGTCATCCTAGCTACTCAGGAGGCTAAGATCTGAGGATTATGGTTCAAAGCCTGCTTGGGCAGAAAAGTCTGTGAGACTTTCAGAAAAACCAGAAGTGGTGCTGTGGCTCCAGTGGTAGAGTGCACACCTTCAGCTGAAGAGCTGAGTTTTGCGGGAAGGCCAAAGTTCAAACCCCATGACCTACAACCAAAGATAAGGTGGGTGAGTTTTCTTCATAGAGGTGTGTACAGAAGGAAATGCCATGCTGTGTGATGAGCCATTCCAGATGTGTGAGAAGCTCTGTGATTTGTCTACATTTGGTCTGGGGACAGTAGTGCCATCTTCTCAGAGTTTGGGATGTTCAGGTGCTCAGGGACTGCTGAGGCCTTGGGCTACCCATGAGTGTGTGTGTGTGGGGGGGGTGTCTGTGTGTATTTTTCCCTCATCTTTCTCTGTCCATTTCCTGGGTGCTTGTTTGCCTCTTTCTGACCTCGGATGGTGACACTGCTCCATGGCAACTTTGCCTTTAGCCCCCATCAGGGTCTACAATGAGTCCTAAATTGTCAGAGACCTGCACATTCCAGCTTGTCTTTGGGGCCCAAGTCTGGCTGTCCATATCTTTGTCTGCCTCCAGGGGATTCTGGGTCTGCAGGGCCGGCTGGCATAGTTTCGTGCCTTCCTCTTGAGGTGGGGGGCAGGGTCAGTCATGCGATGTCCTGTCTTTTTCCTCAGCTGGGCTTCTGGAGGTATGTCATACTTCTAGCAGTCTGACAGTGGAGTGGGGGAAGGGTGTTTGCCAGTGGCTCTGGACAATCCAAGCTTGATAGTTGACTAAAGGCTGCCCACACAAGGTGGATTTGGGCCTACATGGGAGGTGAGGCCAAGGGGGGTTGGAAGTATTGGTCGGTGTCTAGGAAATGTCAATGTACATTTCTGGAGGCAAGTATTTTTTCCAGCCATAGTTGGGCCTCTTAGGTACTTCTAGACAATTCTGGATGCCCAGAACACAGAGGCACAGACTTTAGATTCCAGGGCCAGGGAACTGGGAGATGAGAGACTGGTATGGCCAGTACCTCAATGTTCTGGGGCATTAACCTTGACCTGGCCATGCCCCCCTTGTGTAAGTTCACTTCTTAACCCAGTGCTGGCCACACACCGGCCACTTGTGCTGTGGAAGTGGCAGGAGCAGAAGTGAGATCTAGGATGAGCAAAATCTGGATTTATGGCCTGATTGGGGTGGGAGGTGGTGTCTTAGAAAAATCTTACAGCTGGAACTCAGAGTTTGGCACTGTCCCTGAGCTTCCTTTGCTGAAAGCTAACACTCTAACACTTGAACCACAACTCACCTTTCATCTTTTTTAGTAGTTTAGTAGACAGAATTTTCTCACGTATTTTCCTGCCTGGGCTGGCTTTAAGTTGCCACCCTAAGAGCTCAGCCTCTTGAGTAGCTAGGATTGCTGGTATGAGCCACTGGCATCCAGCTGCAAGGATGTCTTTTCATACTCTCTTCTGTTCTAACAGCTGTCTACTTGCCCTGGCCTAGATCTCTGACCTCCATGTCAGCTCCCACCAGCCCCTGATTATGTGGAGAATATAAACCTCAAACCTGATCCCATTTCTTTGTTCTCAGGGGAGGAGTTTATGTTTTGTCTGAAGCCTGGGGTAGGAGGGATAAATGTAGATGGGTGATCAACTGGGAGAGAGGTAGTCTGTTTTAGCCAAGGAGGAGTTTGGCCAGATGCTAATAGCTCATGCTCTCATATTCCTAGTTCCTCAGGAGTATGAGATATGAGGATTGATATTCAGAGGCAGCCCAGCTAGCAAAGTCTGTGAGACTCTTTTCTGCAAATAACCACCCGAAGCCTGGAAGAGAAACTGTGGCTCAAGTGGTAGAGTGCTAGCCCTGAATGAAAAAAGTGAGGGAGAGAGCCCAGGCCCTGAGTTCAAGACCTAGTACCAAGATGTGTACGAGAATGTGTGCATTCACATACACACACACACAGGAAGATGGTAATGATGAGCTGAGCTAGAACTGGGGTCAGTCTTGAGTCATATTCATAGTAAACTCTCAAGCCAGATCAAGTGGTTTCTCCCTAAGTCCTCCTTGGGCTGAGTGGTTGGCCCATGGAAGTAAGTTCCATGGAACATGCCCCTCCATCCATGCACAGGGCCACAGGACCAAGGGAAGGACACTAAGGATGCTCCTTTGTAGTCAGCCTACAATTGCCGACCTTCATCTGCCCCCTTCCACCCCCTGGTGAGGAAAGCAGTGGTCTGAGCACTGGGACTCCTGGGATAGTGACTGCTACAAGCAGCAGCCAGCCAGCTGTGGATTCTGGAGCCTACAAGCCTTTCATGAGCTCAACTCCACACCTGCCCAAGTTGTGCCTGACAAAATCACACTCTTGTGATGCCCACGTGAGCAGGCGTTACCTGGTGTGACATCTTGCAGCTCCTGCTCCTCCTGGCCTAGAACCGTGGTCTGAGACATTGAATTACTGCTCAGATCGACATTGCGCCCATGACAGATGCTTTTCTGATGAGCTCCATACCCCAAGGCTCGACCCTTCTTTGGTACTGTGGCCGATCTATAGGCAATGGCCTCCAAAGAGGCTGTTCTCAAGACTGATCTCAAGGAGATCTAGATATTGGGAGACCCTCAGGGGTCCACTGGAAAATACTCTTCCTAGAGCCACAGAGTAAGACCAAGCAGGCTAGGTGTTGGTCATGGGGCTTGAACTCTGGGCCTGGGCACTGTGCCCCAGCTCTTCAGCTTACCACTTGAGGTACAGAGCCACTTCTGGTTTCTGGAGGTTCCTTAGAGATCAGAGTCTCCCAGACTTTCCTGCTCAGACTGGCTTTGAACCGCAATACTCACATCTCAACCTTCTGAGGAGCTAAGAGTACAGGTGTGAGCTACGAGAGCCTGGCTGATCTGGCCTTTCACCACAGTGGACTAGGAGCTCTTGAAAGCTTTTCTTTATATTTTAGGTGACAGTACTGGGGACTGAACTCAGGGGTCTGGGCTCTGGTCTCTTAACTTTTTCCCTCAAGGTTAGCTCTCTACCAATTGAGCCACAACTCCATTTCTGGCTTTTGGTAGTTCATCGGCAAGAAGAGTCTCACTAATTTTCCTCCCCTGAGCTGGCCTGACCCACGATCTCTATCTCACTCTACTTAGTAGCTAAGCTTTACAGGGGTTGAGCCACTGGTGGCATTGGGCTAGAAGCTTTTCTTAAGCAAGAGTTCTTCCCTGCGTTTGTACTGACTCCTCCAGGCAAAGGAATTCTGAGGGTCAGGAGCTGTGAAAAATAGGCTTCCAGCCACCAGAAATGGCAGGGGTCCGTGGTGAAAAGCCAAGCTATTCTTCTCCCGGGCCCCATTCTGGGACCTCACCCTCTGCCCTGTGACTCAAGTACAAACCTTGGCCCAGCCATGAATGTCCTGACAGACTCTTCTGAAGCCACAGAACCTTCATTCCACCCACAAAACCTGCTCTACAGCACACCGCAAGACCTTTGCCCATGCTTTACCTTCTGCCTGAGGCTCTCTCTCCTGTATCCACATCTTAGAACTCCTGTGGAAATTTGGCATTGGTTATATCACCTCCTGGAGCAAGTCTTATCTTCCCTTATCCCTCTTTTTTTTTAAATATTGAGTTGCTAGACATGGAACTTGTGCAGGGTGACTGGCAAATGCTCTATCTTGATGTGTGTGTGTGTGTATGTGTGAGTGCGTGTTTGCCAGTCCTGGGGTTTGAATTCATGGCCTGGATTCTATCTGATACCTGAGCTTTTGTGCTCAAGGCACTGTACTACTTGAACCACATCTCTACTTCTGGCTTTATGGGTGTTTAATTAGAGAAAAGTGTCTCATATAGACTTCCCTGCTTCCAACTGGGATCCTTAAATCTCAGCCTCCTGACTTGCTTACAGAGGTGAGCCACCAGCAGTTTCCCTCTACTCTACCTCTTACCTATAACCATGGCCCTTCTCTGAGTCCCACAAGAGTATGTCATACTAGGCTCATTTTTTTTTTTTTGCCAGTCTTGGGTCTTGAACTCAGGGTCTGGGTATGTTCCTGAGCTTCTTTTGCTCAAGTCTAGCACTCTATCACTTAAGCCACAGTGCAACTTTTGGCTTTTTCTGTTTCTTTGGTACTGAGTAATCGAACCCAGGACTGAGTGTGTGCTAGGTAAGCACTACACCACTAAGCCACATTCACAGCCCAAGGCTCACTTCTCATGGGAGTTATGAGGGTGGGATTTAGTGGCATACCCCTTTGGCAGAGAAATTGTTCACTATTTAATATCTTTGCCAAGATTTGGGACGAGCCTGAGACTCGGCAATGACAAATGATAAATGAGTTATAGTCACCAGGCCCCAGAGGTCTAGGCTCACATCCTACAGAGGGATAGAGACTATGGAGCCAGAAACTTCGACAACTCCTACAGTCTAGGAACTGTGGTCTCCCTGGAGGCAGTGGCTTGCTGCTAGGTGTCCCGATGGGAGACTTAAGCCAGAATATAAGACTTCAGTTATTAAATGGCAGAGAAGGATGCTTTGGTCAAGCCACAGGCTCAGACTGAGTACTCTTCAGGGCTTGTCCCAGCTTGACCAGGTTGGGGGGCTGGCCAT